>NC_051054.1:22368448-22668448 GCF_904848185.1 Acanthopagrus latus | reverse complement strand
ATTGTTATGCAGTGACTGTGACAGCATTAGATGTAATCTCATATAATAATATAAATGCAGTATAAAGAATACTTATTTAAGTATTCATATAATATTAATAGATATAGCTGTGCAGTTTAATTGTACATATTGTATCACTTACTAAGGTCACAGTCAAATAGACATGTTGATCTCAGCAGCTTACCTCACCTATTCATTAGCTTACCTTTGTGTGAGCGGCAGAGGTAGGTCTGAGTATGTTGCCCCCATTGTGACCTTCTCATTTATCATAGATTAGTCACGACTAACTGTTTTGAAAGATTTTACAGTCATTTTCAGCAAGGAGAATGTCACCTAACTAGCAAATAGATACAACATTGTATCATCCATAGCAACCACTCTTTGTTCTTCTGTTCTACCAGCCAACTTGTCAGGCTTTATTTTTTTCTGGCTAGAAACTGCGGCATCTTAAATTAGGATTGAGTATCATGGTAGTGAGTTACTTGCACAGTTGCATTTCTAATATTGATGAAATTGCGAAAATGAAAGGTGTGTGTCGTGAATGAGTAGTGGCTAGCGAGAGAGTGAAGGTGAATGCAGGTACAGTGGCTTGCAAAAGTAAAACTTTTCTACATTTTGTCACATTTTAACCACAAATGTAAATGTATTTTATTGGGATTGTATGTGTCAGACCAACACAAAGTGGTGCATAATTGTGAAGTGGAAGGATGATACATGTTTTACTATTTTTTTTAACAAATAAAAAACAAAAAAGTGTGGTGTGCAAAAGTATTCATCCTCCCGAGTCAATACTTTGTAGAGCCACTTTTCGCTGCAATGACAGCTGCAAGTCTTTCGGGGCAAGTCTTAAATATTTGCCCATTCTTCCTTGTAAAATAGCTCAAGCTTAGTCTGATTGGATGGAGAGTGTCTGTGAACAGCAGTTTTCAAGTCTTGCCAGAGATCTGACTCAAGTTGATTTAGGTCTGGGTCATTCTAACACATGGCTGTATGTTTAGGCTTGTTGTCCTGCTGGAAGGTGAACCTCTGCCCCAGTCTCTAGTCTTTTGCAGACTCTAACAGGTTTCCTTCCAAGATTTGGCTCAATCCATCTTCCCATCAACTCTGACCAGCTTCCCTGTCACTGCTGAAGAAAAGCATCCCCACAGCATGATGCTGCCACCACCATGTTTCACGGTGGGGAGGGTGTGTTCAGGGTCATGTGAAGTGTTAGTTTTCTGCCACACATGGTGTTTTGCATTTAGGCCAAAAACTGCATGGCTTTGTTTCACCAATGACTCTCTTCTTGCCACTCTTCCGTAAAGGCCTGATTTGTGGAGTGCCTGACTAATAGTTGTCCTGTGGACAGATTCTCCCAGCTGAGCTGTGGATCTCTGCAGCTCCTCCAGAGTTACCATGGGCCTCTTGGCTGCTTCTCTGATTGATGCTCTCCTTGCACAGCCTGTCAGTTTAGGTGGACAGCCATGTCTTGGTAGGTTTGCAGTTGTGCCATACTCTTCCCATTTTTGGGTGATGGATTGAACAGTGCTCCATGAGATGTTCAAAGCTTGGGATATTTTTCCCATATCCTAACCATGCTTTAAACTTCTCCACAACGTCATCTCTGACCTGTCTGATGAATACTTTTGCACACCACACTTTTCTGTTTTTTATTTGTAAAAAAAAAAAAACTATATTTCCCTTCCACTTCACAATTATGCACCACTTTGTGTTGGTCCATCACATAAAATCCCAATAAAATACATTTACATTTGAGGTTAAAATGTGACAAAATGTGGAAAAGTTCAAGGGGGGTGAACACTTTTGCAAGCCACTGTAGGTTGGAGGATTAGCAGTGACCGACTGATTTTGCTATGAGGCAGTGATCTGCTTGTGACACAGGCGATGAGCTGTTGACCTCAAAAGTTGGGTTCAGGTTATCCCATCTGCTGGCTTGAGTTGGGCCAGTTCACACTGCTGCAGCTTTCCCACGCAGTGTTCGAAACTGTTTTTCATCCTGTCACAAATCTTTGGTTTGATCTGTGCTTAAGGGATCACAAAAGTCATGTCAAACCATCCAACAGTGTAGACATTTCACTCAAGAATTAATCCTCAGGGGACCATTCGTTTCTGTGCAAAGTTAACTTCAATTCATTGAAGAGCTGGTGAACTAGTGGATCATAAGTGGTTGGCTGACTAACACAGTGGCATTGCCATCACTACAGCCATGCTACTGGTTAGGCTGAAAATGTAAAAAGCAAAAAAAACAAAAACAACAAAAACCCCATTGTAGTTAAGAATTGCAGAACAAAGCTTAGAACAGAGGCTACAGCTGACGAATACCAAGGTGTTAAATTACATCTGACAGAATGAGCAGTATTGCCATGCAGCTCACAAAGAGCTACACAGGAATCTACAACACAAATCAAAGTCACCTTTAACTCTTATACTGACTGGTGTTTTCAGTAGCACATTAAGAACACCTCACTTCTTATGCTGGAAATGAGCCGGCATTAATAACTGCCATTAACGTGTACAAGTTTCCCTGGTATGTATCAAAGCACCTCCTGCTCTGCTTGAATTTCGTCGACTTCTGCATAGTTGATGGGGATGACAAGATTGAGGGAATGTAAGTTTCAGTTAAATTATTCAGATCACAAGAAAAACTAAGTAGTGTGGAGCAAAAAGAAGGGAGTCAGGAAATGAATAAAATAGAAACCAAAAAAGAATAGAATAGAAATAACTTTTTGTTACACTTGGTTTAAGACATTCTCTGCCTCTGTAATGAATATAATGACTGCGCCTGCAACAGAGCGGAAAACTAAAGCAAACGAAATGTATTTAAGTGATAAAAAGCTAAAGCATACAAGGCAGAAAAAAATCAGTTGGACACATTTTCCAAGATCATATGCTTCAAATAGGGCAGATGGAACATGGGTCAGTGCCAGTTTCTCTGAGTTTAACTGTCAAGAGGAGGCATTGTGTTGGAGAAGGGATTCAACACACATAGTATCACAGGAAGTGTTCATATCAACTGCTTGGTAGGACACACACACACGCACACACACACGGACACACACACGCACGCACGCACGCACACACACACACACACACACACACACGCATGCACACACACACACGCAAAGCAGTATGGAAGCAGTGGTGTCCTGAGTCTGGGCAGAGCAAAGTAAGTCAGACAGGTAACTGTGTGAATCACGACCCACATGCTCAGACTGACACAGATAGCAGATGCTGGATTAGTGTGATTTTACAGCAAATAGAGAATGAGTTTCCATCATGGTCCTGAAGGCAAAATTATATATAAGCGCTAGGAAAAAGGACCATAATGTACCCAGGGTTGATGGTTTTAAGAAAGACTCTGAATGTTCAGTTTTTGAAGATTGCAGCAAATTTTGAAGAAAAGTGGAACATCATGAATGGTGAGGTCAGATAAATAATGTACACCACCTCCCATTTGTTTTCTCTCCCATGTGGCTTTTGCTGAGCCATGACTACTGGATTCAAACACATTACATTTCCTAAGATTCACTTCAAATTATTTTAAAGCTGTGCCAAAAAATGTATTTTTCATTTACATGGATTAATTACGATCTTTAATCGGAACGTCAGCGTCAATCATAGTGACGAAGCCACAGAGAAATGTCAAGCCACTCTGTGTTTTCCCTCAGCTCTGCAGAATATTTCAGTGTCTTTCAGCTCATTGGTGAACAGGGTTAGTGTGAGCAGTAAGTTGCAGGCCATAAAACTAAAACAAAGTGGGTAGCTGCTTTCTGAAAAATCCTGATACAACCAAATAATAAGCTTCTCATCCTCACCACAGCATGCCACTATATAAAGCAGTTCAATAAGGACTAAAAAAAAATCAAAATCTGTTTTCCAGACCTGGTGTCGTAAAGTTACGAACATAGTTTATTTTTTTTCACTTCCAGTGTCTAATAAAATAATTTGTGGAGACAAAACCAGAGAAAGAGAGGAGTGTATGTAAATATAGACAAACATTTGCCAGATTTTGGCATATGATGTCAATACAGTAGGTTAACATTACATCTTACTCAGTTTCAGTTTAAAATTCCAAATAATCTGTCCAAAGAAGGTAACCATTAAAATGTGTTCTCTCATTAGAAGTAACTGTAAAGCCATAGGCCTCTGGTTATTGTATAATTTTCTCAGGGAAACTTAAGGAAAAATTACCATTCCAATCTCTTGTTGACTGGAAGGGCTGGGCAATAATGCCTTAAATTTGCTCCCAACAACAGCATTTGTCGCAAAGGGGCTTATGGGACGGTGACAAAAGATCTGTAGAGTAAAAAGTGCTTGTAAATATTGCCAAAAGTAGTCTTAGAGTGTGAAACAGTATGAAGTGAGAATCAATTTGGTGTTTCAAAAACAGGGTTTTTGAAAAATAACTGTGGATTGAATCCTTGAGTCCTGCTGCATTTACTTGTAGGAGAGTGTAAATAAAATAACTTTGTGTGAGAAAAGTGACTGATTAAAATAAATAAATAAATAAATAAACAGAGTAAATAAAAGTAAATAAGAGTATTGGTGATATAAAACTTTGGATGGAATAAAATTTGAAAACAAATACAAAGAAAGATGATTAAAGTACAAACAAAATTGAATAAAAAAAAGGTAAGTATAAAAGTAAATGGAAGAGGGAAATAGTAGTGAAGATGAAATAACTGTGCCAGAGCATAACAGTCTCACAGAAGACATAGAGACACAGGTAAAACACTTTTTTTTTTCTTTCCTCGAGAAAACATCTAAAAATAATGAAGGAATAGGGCAGTGGCAACATGGACAGCTGATCACTTTCAAAGCTGTGGCAAATCATGAACTTCATTCATATGGAGCGAGTAAAACAAGGATTTCCAGAGATTCTGGGAACGAGTGTTACGCTGGTTTTGGACTCAGCGGCCACGGTCCATCTTGATCCGTTTTGTAGCGCTAAGAGGATCAAACAGGGAGGTTGTGATTCTGAGACTGTGTCTCTCTGACATTTCAAGGAAAGATGACTGGGAAACAGCAGTCCCAGAGGCAGAAAGGACAGAGAGATTAGAGTACAGCTGAATCCAATCCCTATGCACACAGGTGGAAATGGGAAAATAACCCGAGCACTAGGCAATATGAAGACACCAGCCCTTTAGTATTCTATTCTATTCTACAATGCATCCAACTCCTAGTGTAAGTTCAGGCTATGCGGGAGGTTGTTTTTCTCATGCAGTCTGGATGGGCTAACAGGGAGGGTCAGTGGTTCCAAAGCTCCTGATGAACCAGCTGGCTGGTGTCATACCACCAGCCCATCTGCCAATCCTGCCACCTCCACGACGCGAGGCTCCCCATCCATTCATCCTAGGCGGTCCATCCAGTCCAGCAACCTTGCCCCAACCTGGACCGAGCTCAGTGTACTCCCACCGACGTGCCCTCCACGCACCTCTTACTTGGCCCATCTGCTTCAGGATCCAGGACAGAGATATCATCCAGGGGACTGCTTTGGTTTGTCCAAACCTCAAGGGTTTCCTCTACTGTCAGGTGAGTCCTCATCATCAGATGTTGTGATGGCAATGGGAATATCTGCCTGGCTGTCCACTATGAGAGTGCCCAGATGTACACTGTGGGGGGAGAGCCTGTGATTAATCCTACTAACCACAAGTTCTTACGGTGTGCTAAGAAATTAATCATACACTAGCCACACCTTTTATACTGTTGACTAATGTATGAAGCTAATAGAGTCAGGCGCTGGGTGTGCTAGAATGGTCAACCAATAAGATGGCCATAGACAAATCAGGTGATGTCTTCAACCATTGAAATTGGTCCTTAGGGGTGGGATTTTATGAAATAGGTTGAGACACTTCAAGCCCTACTAGTATAAAATTTGGAGCATAGAAGGGACCCGACTCAGTGCTTAATGGTGTTGCTGGCTTGTAGAACCCAATAAGCTAATTTGTACCAGTCAGACTCCAGCCAAGACTACTATTTGGGTAAATGTTCGACCAAGTACTAGGACCCATTTTGTCCATTCCCTCTTGGGTCTCTTGGGACACAACTCCTGCTGCTGTCTTCCGAGGTATACAGAAGTATCCACTGCCATACCACCAGACTGTAGGGCAGCTTCTTCCTTTAGGCTTAAGACTACTCACCTAATTCTCCACACACACTGCAGCTACTCACCAGGTATAGCATGTGCTATGTACAAAGTCCTTGCTGAAGCGATTACTGCATGTCATCATCTTTCTCTCCCCCGCCTTCCATTTACCTCTCCAACAGTCACTATCTTAATAAAGTGGAAAAATGTTGAAAAATAATAAACAAGAAAATAAAGAAAACATCCTCATAACATAAGAATTACACATAACTACAACACTACAATTCTGTGTTGCAGATTGATAAATGAATTAACCTTGTACCTTGTATTACTGTATTGTACAGACTGAAGGTGGATGAAAATATATAATATTTCTTATTCTTTTTTTTTTCCAAAATTGGTGTTATGTTTTAATATCAGTGGTAGTTGTCGTTGAGGCCGTCTTATTGTCACATTCAAAGCATTTGATTGGTAAGAAATTAGAGCAACCTGTTTCTATGACAATGACCCTGACCCTCGAACACACTTGCACACACAAATTGAATCTTTAGACCTGCGTCACACCTAGAGTGCTAGTGTGATGAAAAAAAAAAAGAAAATATCCGGTAGATTTAATAGGCTTGATATGACTCAGTTATCACAGGTCTTCACAAGAACACAGCTTAAATAAATGAGTGGAAAGTAATAATAATGCACTAACGGAGATGACAATGACAGCACAAGGCCATCAAATAACAACTCCACCCCTCAGAAATGTGTGACCATGATGAACCATAAGCAATCCAAGTCCATTTATAGCTCACGCAGCTGCATGCTCAAAGGACTCGTGCTCAGTGAACAGGTAATCTGTGAGGTTGACCTAGCGCAGAATAGGTTGTTCATGCTATATGCAACAACAGAGACAGTCTCAATTGTTCCTGTTTTACCAGAGGAACAGCTCTTGAAAGGAAAGACTCATATGACGCAGTTACAATTACTGTTTCAGTGCTGCACTTCACATCCACTCATACCATGGTACATTAAATGACAGGTCTGGATGTACTGTAACATAGAACAGATCTGGAGGGGGTAAGAGGGTTGGCAGTGGTCTGAGTTGTGTAGTTTTGTATAAAATTAATTCACAACATGATCACAAGTAATGGAAAACTACAGACAGTTACTTTAGCATCATGACACACATGTATTATACATCAGAGAGACCAGGATGATCTCAAGCCAAATCTTGGCACTTTTAACCTTTCACCCTCCTGATATCTTGTTGCCATACCAACATTGGTCTTGTATAGTGAACATTTCTCTCAGCGTGATTGAGAATTTAATTCATGGTCTTGCAAATTGTCTGGCTAATTGAATAGCCCTGCTGCTTATGATGCCCCCAGGCACTATATTGTCTTGGCTCAACAAAGCCAGGTTGCTGAAAATGAATTTGCTAGTAATAATTAATCATATTATCACTCTGAATATATTCTCTCCTAAGATCTTTACATAGCTATTAGTTATATTAGTTATATATTTTGCTCTGTGTTCTGTCTCATATGTCAGCAAGGACATGATGTTTGCTATGAAATTAAATGATCACAAGCAGTTACAAAAGTCACACCTGGGTTTGACTCCATGACTGAGTTAAGTTGCCTAAAAAAAAAAAAAAAAGTTGCCTTTATCAGTTATTCATATCACCATTACTGATTATTATTGATCAGAAATCTCATTGTGTTAGTATTCTGTGAAAGTATCAGTTTCTTCTTTGATCAAAAATATTGTGAATATATGTGATTTTTTTTCAAATAAGTGTTAAAGAGTGTTATCGCAACATGGCCTAAAATATTGGGACATTATTTTGAGGCCATTCTCGCCCAGCCCTAGGTTGTTGGGGTTTGAGTTAGATGAACTATTAAGTAGGAGTGGAGTGGTGTGAAACCGTTTTGGATTCAATTTTGATTTTGTGTATTGACTGTTGTCCATCCAAGTCCACGCCCACATCTGGCTAGTATAAAAAAAAAAGAAAGAAAGAAAGAAAGAAAAATATTTACATTAAAATACTAGAAACATATTAATTTACATTGATTTACTCTAATCAAGAAATACGGGGAAATTCTGTATTTATAGCGTATTTTTATAGCTGTATTTATTTAAGTAATTTACCAGAAACACATTTCTTGTTATCATGCTGTAATTTCTATAGTGAATTACCCAACTGTGTGAATTCACTGTATTTGTAGGAAAAAAGGAAAAAAAAACATAACAACTTACAAACTGGATGAGGTTTGCTATAAATTAATTACTCCGTTTGACATTCATAAATCAATCATTTACAGTATCTTATGAGATGTGAGTATAGAGAGATGTGATAGATATAAATGAAGTAAACATAGACACAGAGACGCGACAGAAACAGGGAGACAACAGAAACAGAATTTACCTGAAAACCGTTGCAGGCTAATGCTGTAGGCTAGGAAAGGTCGGCATTGAATGTCCTTTATATTGATCCACTCATTGTGTTAAGATAACATATTATATAATGTAAACAAATGTAGGCCTATTTTATAATACAACAACATACCAGCATGGCAGCAATGTTGATGGTTTAATTCAACCTGAAAGCTTGGTTGCATGATTTTTTCAACCAGCTATGATTAAACAGGCAAAAATGTTACGGTGATGAAGCAAGCACTTTCGTTAGGATAAGCAACAGCCGAGGTATCCTTTCCAGTGCACCCTTGGGAGGACAACGATGAAATATTGTCAACATTACCTTCACAAAGATAGCAGCTTGAAGAGGCAATATACTGATGTAACATTTGAGTCACCATTTAATAAGCCTCATACCTTAGCTAGCATTGAATCTGTCTTCCTTCCGCTGCTGATCATCTTGACCACTTAAGAGCCCACAGTGCGTCTATGAATTTGAAATTGACAGTAGAAGACACAGTGGATGTGGGTCAAAGATCCAATCAACTGAATTCCCCTAGAATGTATTTCTGCTCACAGCAGTGTACTACTGGCGCAAAATGTCTTTATACAAACATTTACATTGTGAAAGAAGCATCTGTAAAACACTGGATACATTTTTTAATGACTGATGACATTTGGAAAAGTTTAGGTGATTAAATTATTTTATCCCACTTTATGTAAGCGGAGTGCTGAACCTGACCTGTTTAGCCAACAGAAGCCTCTTGTGTGGGCTCTACAATGAGGAAGCGTGAGGAAGATCCAGGTACCTTTGCACCCAGTAATTAACCTTTTTGGGTTTAAAGTGCCACTGACCAGCTTTCATAGGAATAAACGGTGCTCCATCTCCGACACTGTATCTAGATTTCCCTAATTAGAGCCATGATTAAATCAGCCAGCTCATTGTAGAGCCATGATGTATCTATTTATTTTTTACAGTAATTCATTAGTGTGTCCCATTCATTCACAACATTAAAAGGGAAACATAGTAAGCTCAAACTAATTTGCACAGTCAGATTTGGGTTTGAAATTTTTGAGTCATTTTAGGTGCTTTATTTGTTCAGGTTGCAGTGATTCATAGTTGTACACAGACTTTCAAGGTTAGCCATGTTTACTTGTCGAAGAAAAGGAGAAAATATGGTCCCTGCAGTCCTGTTAGCTGTTCTTTTCGACAGTCAGAGCTGATCTAATTGTGTATATCTCCATGTACTTAGTTCAACAACAGTGGACATGAAAAGATAATGAGATGGTTAAGTATGATGCATGTCTGCCACACGTCTGCAGTCGTCTAGATCTCCCTTTTCTCATTTTTGACTCCCACTTGTCTCATTTCTGCCTCTCATGGTAACAACTTGCACTATAGACTCACCTTGGTGGTTGCCAGGCGGCTAATGAATTTTTCATATTCAGCGTATGGTACTACATAGGAGTGGTGAAATCCTGACAGTGGAGCTCATGTGGGTGGGCATGTCAGTCCGTGGAGACGGAAGCATCGATAAATGGAAGAAGGAAGTGCAAACAATTACAGTTTGGGTGGTGCGGACAGGGCGGCACTGAACTCTGAACACCTCAGTGCAAGTAAGAGTGAAGGATGAAGGATTCAACCTGCAATCCCAGGTATCAGCCTGAGGAAATTATAGAGGGGGTTTGGACAGACTGCTCCGCTTTAATGACCAGAATATTTTTCATCTAGAATACTCCAGCATGCATTTAAATGAAAGAAATGCTTAAGAGAGGCCAGTGTTCAGTGCCACAGCTAGGTATACAGACAGACTCACCCCGTGCATGACAATGGCTTTGCTTCTTCTGAGGAAAATTAACAATTTAATGTTTTGTGCATGAAAGCAACAGATGGATTTCAGGCCTGTTTAAAAAACAAACTTCTTTTAACCACACAGTTTTTCTGGTGCCAATACTAGTCTGCTGTGATAGGGGTGGAAGTGGGGGAGATTTACCAAGACCTTGAGAGCACGACTGCCTGTGTCTTTCTTCTGCTCTTCCTCTTGACAAGCAGAGGGGATGTATGGAAACAGATTTAAGTGTCTGTGGGATAGAAAACCTTGAGAGGCATAGGCCAGCTGCTCCCCTAACACTCTTATTGTGTAGAGGAAAAGTGCAGGCAGTTTGAGCAACAGTGCAGATAACATTTTAACTAGCACATCATTATGAAGGGGTTGAAAACTATGTATAATGTATGTGGAAGTGCTGCTTCAGAATAAATGGTTTGATCGTTGTGTGGCTGAATTTGCCAGCAAACACTGCTGCAGTGTCTGAAGGTTGTCTGGGTATCTTGGGAATGGTAAGAAAATAGCTTTAATGCCCCGCATGTTACTTGGGACGTCTCTTTGTATGTACTGTACACTTGCACATGGGTGATTCGATACAAAGTGCTGCAATGGCTTTGCACTGTTCCATCAAAAATATGTGCGACAGTGTGCCAACAAAAGTAGCAAAGATGTGATCAAACTAGTGCACATGGACATGAACGATGCTGGATTTAAAATAATGTAGGGAAATGGTTTTGGTGAGTAAGGCTGAATGTAAGCATGCCTTTTTGTTGTTCACAAGATAACTTCATACGGCGCCTTCAACAGCCTGCTATTCTGCAAAGGTTTATGCATAATGCACATCCTGCAGAATATAAGGTCCAGTATGTACGTTTAAGGGAGATTCAAGCGGACCTCTTGGCAGAATTGCAATATAATATTAAAAAATAAGTTTTTCATCAGTGTAACCCTTGTGTGTTGTTGTGGGTTTTTTTTTTTCTTTTTCTTTTTGTTGCTGTTTTTGAACACCTCGTGGTGTCACGCTTACAAATCTTCAAACCCTGCGATTCCTCTTTGGAAAGATCTGGTGGGGTAACACTTGCAAAATTTGAACTGCGGTCAATGGCTTGTTGTGGCATGTAATGTGAACCTGATATGTAGTTTTCAGTTACGTTTACTGCCAACACCTGTGCTGCGCTATATCCTATATCCTACACGTTATACCTTTAAACATCCTTTACATCCAGATGAACAGCTTAATATAGCCATACCATATATATATATATATATATATATATATATATATATATATATATATATATATAAACACAAAGTACACACTACAATATTTAAGCGCGTACTTAATTTCTCAACCAGGAAAAATTGAGTCTGAACAGAATCATATCTCCTTACGAGTTTCCAGATCAAAAAAGATAGCTGAACTCGGATTGTGCTGTTTGTAAAGGTAAAAATCGAGGTCCCAATAGAGAGTGAAGTCGCTAAAAGCACCTACAGCAATAATGAGATGCAAATAAAAATCCAACAGCCCGTTCTCCTACCATACCTCAGTCTGTGAGCTCCAGCAGCTGTGGCACTACAAAGGCAGAGAAACAGACCTGAGTTAAATGGCTATCATCTCACTGCTCTAGCAATACACAGCTGATGTAAATGCTAATCAGCGCTCCGCCTGACACAAAAAGATAGAGCAGCTGTTGTTTTACAGAGGTAGTACAGAACAGAAATGTTGATGATGCTGCGTAGTCTCAGACCTCGTCCCACAGACACCGTCTCTCCCACTGCGATAGTTGTTGGGATAATCAGCTGTTTACAACAGACAACAGACAGGTTAATTACCACACAAGAAACTTGAGATATAGAGAAGATAACCCAGCAGTGTCTCAATTAGGTGTTTGTCCACAGGCCCCTGGAACAGCTTCAAAGAATATTGCTATAAATTCTACACATTTCTACTGCAGAGATGAACGTTATTTCCTTATTTGAAGTTTTCAGAGAGCTGTATAGTAAAAATGAATTATTCAGACTTAGGGGTAACTTGTTGGATACCATTTTCTTCCACTGCACCCTCTGTGTTTATTTTTTATACTGTGACAACAAAGGAAATAGTTGAAACAGGACACTTTGCACTAAAGACAACAGCACAAACTCTGTTGGCTCCAGGACTATAGAGAGGCAAAGTCATGCCCCTTCTGGACCAACATGCAATCTTATTTCAGAAAAAAAATAAAAAAATATGATAGCAAATGCCAAGAGATCCAGTTTGAATTGTGCCATAAATTGCTCATATGATGTTGTTCAATCTAAAAGATATTTTTTAACTTGGGAAAGTTGCAGTCATAACGTATTAAGTATAAGGGTTTAAAAATAATTACAAAACAATACAGTCCTGTAAATGATGTCAGTTATATATCAATGTAACACTCACCAAAACCCTGAAATAAACCCTACGGCACATTAGCCAGCTCACAGAACTGACCAACTGTCCGTTAGATAACTGCAGCGGTCAATACGGCCACATTTATTGTGATTTTGACCTTTTGTTCTGTTTGCTGTGCTGAAGTGACAGCCATGTTAGTGTTAGTGACATATTAAGAAAAATGCTGTAGTTCATTGAAGTTGTTTTTTTTTCCAAAACTAAATGATATTCTATTAAATGTAGAACAAATTGTGACTCTCTTGACTAGAGAAGCTCAGAATTTATGTGAACTGCTGTCCTCCGAACAGTTTCCATCTATGAGCTGAGGGGTGTTCAGTTGGTTGCATACTGCAACCTCACCACTGAATCCTACACTTCTGACATAATGCTTAATCTCTTAATGATTTGTCGTAATTGTGAAAGCAATATCTCAAAGTACTTAAAGCACAACAGCCCAAATGAAAGTTGGAAAAAGTGAAAAAAGAGAGAGAAAGAAAACAGGCCCAGAATGTGCCAAGAAGGCTTTCTGGACTTCTTGAGGAACAGCAAAGCTTGGCTTTTAGAGTGTCTCACAGTTTATAAACTCCTAGATTAAGAGTAAGTAATGGAATGAAAATTAATGTGGCTCGGGCAGAGTGGTCTGAGTGGATGGATGTGATGGAGGTGAAAAGCAGGAGTGTGTGTATGTGAGTGATGGAGAGACTGAGATTACATGGCTCAAATCAAAATATACCCAAAAGTACAAGTCCTCCATCATCTTCTCTCAAAAGCTGAAAGTTGAAATTCTTATGAGATCAAAGTGTAAAGTTTTGATAAGAACCTGTTTTTAAGGCAGATTTGAAGAAATCCTGGTGTGGCCACTGACTACTTTATTTATTTTATTTTATTTTTTCCCTTTTTCTACACAGATTCCTTGGGAATAGGAAGACTTGACACTTTCAACACAGACTCTTCTGCCAACATTTGAGAATGTCTTCAAAATAGGGATGTCAAATAAATTGGATCAAACAAGTCTTCCTTTTTCCGTTGCATCTTCAAACCGCAAGAGGCATGCCTTTATTGCCTCCGTGTAGATTCCGTGCGTGTGTCAACCCTGTGCATGAAAAACCTCTTATCACTAGTGTACAAAAGGCTGCTTCTGAAGGGATGCTGGTGGTGGTGTACTTCTCGGGTCTCTGCTGTTTTCCTTTTCCCCCAGCGGAGTACGCCGTCTGTCTCGCGGCTGTCTTCCTTTCTGTCACGAAGCTCGTGTTGGGTGGAGTGACGCCGAAGGCTTGTTTACAGTCGCCCCGTGGGGGGAACGTGATGTGAAATAAGAGCTGGCTGAGCTGTAACAGGGGCTAAGGAGGGATCACACTTGGATGTGACTGCACTATAGTTTAAAACCTTAAATCCCGGGGGGGTGGGGGGTGGGGCTGGAGTGCAGAGTCAGCGCTGCAGTCTTGTAAAGTCTGCAGGTCTTGCTCTTGCAACGCACAGTTTACTTGTAGGAACACGGCGGCGTACTGCAACCCCTGGTGAAGCTTAAGTGGGTGCTCCTTGGGGCACCACAAATGGTTCACAGCCAAGTAAGTAACTGTATCCAGTGAACACATCTCGGCCGCAATCACCGTGCATTAATGACACTGCCGCTGTTGACCTCCTTCAGCGTTGGTTAACATGAAAACAGCTCTTCTCTATTCAGCCATAAAACCTCTGAGCAGCCACTGAGAGCACATCATAGGAAGGCAAAAGGGTCAAACAAAGTCCAGACACTCAGACTGTGTTCATTCATTCTTTCTGTATGAATGTGATATCCCAACATAGATGCACAAGCGACGGACATTTCTTTCATGGTGACCACAGGTGTCCTTGAAAACGTCCTTCACAAGAGGAATGCAATTTCCTGCTAATATGAAACATTTACAGAAAACCTCCCTAAATGTGGTTACACTGATGTATTATGTAAAGATTTCAAAGCTTTTAAGATGAGCCTTTGTGCATGATGACCATTATAAACACAATGAATACAATTTTATGGAGCATACAAGCATCAACATTGGACTGCGTGCAACTTTCCAATGTCAGCATATGCGTCATACCTCCTCAAAAGTCTCGCTTTGCTGCAATTTTGTTTCATGAAGTCATTTGATGCAAATGTCCAGTGTGTAGTATTAAGAGGGATCTATTAGCAGAAATGGAGTATAATTTTCATTTTTATGTAGTCATGTTCTTTCGTGTATAATCCCCTGAAACTATAGAACCACTTTGTTTTCAGAACTGTGGAATGAGCCTTTTATATCTACAGGTCCATTTCGAAGGAGTCCACCATGATGGACCAAACCAAACAGTCACTCTAAAGAGGGCTTTAAACTTTTTTGGCACCTTTAGTAGCTACTGGTGAGGAGTGAAAGAGAAAAACAATGCAGCACTAGAATCCTTGCTAGTTTCTGACCACCACAGATGTCGTTTCCATGTCCAACACCCATATTTTATAAGTGGCAGTTGTCCTTGCGCCCATCTGAGCAATACTTTTCCTGCAATTTAAAAAATGCATTATATAGATAGTAAGATGCACCTTAATAGGTGGATTCACATCATGTATCCAATCTGCTTTAAAGATCACAGAGATTGCTTTCAGTCATTTTAAATGTTTCCTTGTGCACAGTCATGTCACTGCAGCTTTTATTTACTTTTATTTTCTGAAATAAGTATTTTTAAAACAGCTATGATGAAGGTCAGGATTTATGAGAAGAACTGCTTTCCTCCGAACAAGTTCACTCTATGAACTGAGGGGTGTTGCGCTGATTGCAATCTGCAACCTCACCTCTGGATTCCACTGAATCCTACACACTGGACTTTTAGCTGGTAACTTTGTGTTTTAGGTGAAAACATTTTACAGCCCCTTTTCTGTACCTGTGATGCAATACAAAGGACAGCTTAATAGTCTTAATGTATGACGCCCACTTTCACAAGGACAAAATGTATGACATGAATATTCCTGTACTGTGTGCAGAAAAAAAAACACTCAGGATGTGCCGCTCCACTGGCGTGGGAGCTTCTGCTTTTGCCTATTTTACGCAATTAATCAAACCAACAAATGGTGTTCTGTAATTGTGGTTGTTAAAAACATAGCCCCTCCAGATATTAAACCTATTTACATTAGCTGGGCTCCGTAATTGCTCCAGAAATTGCATAAATGAAGCCCCATTATTTCTGCATTCACAGTACACAAAAACACACAGGCTGATATCCGTGAAAAGAATCGTGACTCATGACAGGAAAGCTGGAAAATGCATATTGTATATACATACTGTTTATAAAGATGGTAAATAAATGATGTTAGTGAATATTTACTCAAGCACTGTATTTATACAAGTACATGGTGAACTACTTTCCATTTAAGTTATTGTTTACTTCTTCTCTAGATTTTTGAATGTATTAAAGCTGCAAGCAGCGATGAACGGGCTCTCACAGTCCACACACGTCGGGGCATGCTGCCATTGGGATGTGCCACGTAGATGTATTCAGGGCAAGAGCCTCTACATGTTTGAGCAATTTGGAGTAGATGGCAAATTGTATGTGGAAGTTATAATGAGTTGATGGTTTTCTGGTGAAGCATCAAAATGGACTGCGTCACCAGGTGTGATGTAGGTGAAAGCTCTTGATAAGTTTTGTCCACAGATGCTACTTGCAAAGTTTGTTGCAAATCAGTCAAAAGGCCTAGGACGAGTTCAGAAAGTAAGTTTTAGCCTTAGTGGCTCATGGGGAAGTAGTGACCTGGGTTTCATGTCGTTCAGACAGACCAATATGGAGATATGCAACACTTTGTGTTTAGAGCAAAATGTACAGGAAGTTGTTATTTAATAACTTGAGTATTGTTTGGAATATCAAAAATCTTTAATAAGTTTTTGTCAAGAGAGTGCACAGATGCTGTGTGCAATGTTTCGTGGAAATTGATGTAATCGCCTGGGAGGAGTTGGAAAAAGTAAGTTTGTGACATTTTGCGAAATAGCGAACAACAAAAAAAAAAACAGTAGGCAGAAATGGGTGTGGCCTATATCACGAGAGTCAGCACAATTCAGTGAACGCATGGATATAAGGTTTTTGAATGCGCAACACAGTGTTTGTGAGTGTATAAGCCAAATCGCACTTTCCTTGATATATAGTGGTGGAAATGGAGGATGACAATAGATTAGGGGAGACTGGGGTAAATTGGGCCAAAGGGTAAGTTGAGCCACCCCTTGTTGTTGGGAGACGGTAAAAATAACATTGATCATGTGACCAAATATTTAGGAGGAAGGCATCATTTCATGGAGTCTGTGAAGGTAAGAACCACATGAGTGAAGTGGTTTAGACATTTATTTCCAAAAAAACATGTTTCACTCTTGAAAGTGCATTGAGTCTATCTTGAGTTTCATGAGAATTGTGTTTAGACCAAAATAGATCATTTTAAATTTGTTTTATACATCAATGGTGGTATCTATGAGCTACAACATGAGGTCATAAACCTAGCATAAAAGTGCACCATTTTAGCTGTGGGGACTAATAAAGTCAAAATGGTAGCTCTGGGGTAAGTTGAGCCATTTGGCCAGGGGTAAGTTGAGCCACCCAGCAGAGGTGGGAGATGGATGGATCGAGGGAGAGACGGGGTTAGATGGAACCAGAGGAAGACAGAGGGAAGAGTTTAATGAAGGTGGAGAAGAGAGGATAGATAGAGGAAGGAAAGTAGGATGATGAGAGGATGGGAGTTTAAGTTCAGAGTGTTCAAATGTGTTACTAGTTCATAACTGACCTTACTGTCAGCAAAGACACCAAGAAACAATGATTCTGGACCATGGTTTCAGTGCTAGTGTTCTTTCCAAAAACACAGCTGTTCATGTTCCTTTCCCAAGTGCACTTCAAGGCATTCTCATGTTAAAGTGTTTTATTACAAACAGCTGTTTAGCAGTATGATGCAATAATAATAATAAAAAAAGTTATTGCACCTGTTGAATTGTGTACAATTATTAAAAATACACATGAATGTGAAGAAGTGACTGTTATTTAGGGAGGGAGAAGGTGAGGGAGGGGTGGGGTGTAGGTGGGGAGGAGGGTGGGGGGTGAGTAGGGATGTGGCTCCTATGCTCAACTTACCCCATACACAGGGTAAGTTGTGCCATAAGACCACTTTTTTTGGACATGCTATATCATCGAAACAGTTATTTTTACACTCATTCTGTTTGTTTGAAGGGATTCACAACATCCTGAAATATATGCAGATATATTAATTAGCAACAAAATTATGATTGCCTTGATGTAGTGATCCTAAATATATAAAATGGCTCATCCTACCCCAGTCTCCCCTATGATATCTTTCGGCTGATGTGACATATATTCCAAGTTTGGTGAGTTTTGGGGTATGTTCAGGCAGTGAAAAATGCAATCATTTGGGACAAGGATACTTTTAATTCCACCACATTTATCAAACAATTCCAGATTAACAGTTTCCATCTAAAGCATAACTGTAATCAGTTTATAAAATGGGATACATTAACGATTAAACTACTCAACAGTGCTGTAAAGTAGCTGAAATTAGCTCCATCTTGACCAACCATGTTTAAATGCTCAGTTCACATTTAATGTATAAATACAATCCAATAATCCCAAACATAAATAACATCCTTAATATTCATCAGTTAGTTTAGAGTGTTAGCCTGCTGACATTTGCTAATGAGCCGTAAACCAAAGTCCTGGACAACTTCACATTTGGAGCTTCATGACGCTGCATGATAAAAACTAAGAGGATCAGGCAGCTGGATTTCCAAGATCATGAGCTAGCAAATCCATCTTTCCAGGCTTCAAGCAATGCGCTTTGGCCAAACACACAGGTATGGACCCAATCAGTGTCCTTTGAGGAACACCTCACATCTTAGAACAGCAACTACAGGCCTGATGTAGATGTAGCAACTGTTCATTTGAAAACAACATTGGAGACTCCTCGAGACATTAGCATAAATGCTGTTAGCAGCGGTTATTTCGGAACTGGAGAGTAGATTTCATTGCAAGACAAAGGCACTGAAGACTTTGTTAAGAAGGCTGTCCTTTTTCAGATAGTTGCCAGTGGCTCCTGCACCAGATTTCCCTAATTGAAATCACATTCATTGCCAAATGTTTTTTTCACGATTTAAATTAGCGTTTTCGTGCATTATAATAAACACAGTAAGTAGGAAAATGTAAAGGAAGATAAAGGGATAGTACTTCAAGTCAAAAGCATGAATAGATCAAATGAAAAAAACATGTCACATAAACCGAGACACACACAGTTTTGTCCAGAATTGTCTTAAGTATTCACCACTGAAAGTGTATGTTTGCTGAGGTTTGGGGCAATCACACCAAGAGCTGGAACGATTCCTTGTTTTGCATTATCTCTAACTTGTTTGAATAAAATCTTGAAAATGATAATTGCCTTTCCTTTACACTTCCAGCATAAACAACCTTCCCACTACAGTTCCTACACTTCAAATAGCAACTTCTGAATTAGGTAAGTCTCTTGTTTAGTGAAGTTTTGAAACCCATGTTAATAAAGAACACTTCAAAAAATAGTAGTCCTTTTACCACTTAGACAATATACAATACAGTTAGCACAAACAGCTATATACAGGAAGGACGTCCAGACGTTTCTTTACTAATTTTAAACACAGGTCAGTGTTGGCAAACAGGTTAGGCTGCTGATGTCGATGCTGTTGCAATCCTCTACTGTTTTGGCAGTGATTGTTCCTGTAGATAAAAATAGTGCAATTACATATCTGACAGTAAATTGACAGCTTTTCAAGGGCCTTGAAATACCATATTACTTTACAACATTACTTGTCTAATTCCTCAACTCCTGTGATTGAAAAGCCATTATTTCTGCAAATATAATTACAGAAACTGGATAAGGATGGAGAATTAAATGTGCTTATGGGACATAAAGTTACATCTAAATGTGTTTATGGGTCATTACATTTTATTGATTCTCTCAAAGACAACACAGGACTGTATCTATGTTAAAAAAAGAAAATAAATAATAGAAGCCTGGGGTTAGGTAGGTGATGGGAAACTTATGTGATAGGTAGCAAGTGATTATTTGAAGGGAGTGGTAGGTACATTATAAGCAGCAATTATGTTCAGTGTTTCCCACATCTACTGTGGTCAGCTGACAGTCAGATAATGAGCTGAAATGCAAAGTTTTGTTATTTGTTAGAAAATATCTTATTACTATGCAATCTCAAGCAGCAGCCTAAATTTGACTGTTAGGACCAGAACTTGCAGCATTTTCCTGGTGCAGTTAATGAAATGTTTCCATTCCTTTTTGTATTGTGTCCCTGCTAAGGAGCACATGCTTGCACCTAAAGCATGATATGAAAGAAGTACACATGTATATATGAAATCCATCAAAGACACATATTACATGAATGATCAGTGGTCTGATCAGCATTGCTATAAGAATCAAGTTACACTCACGTGTCAGACAGAGACACTGCAGATATAGTGAAACCATCAGAGCACGGTTCTGTCGTGAAATGACACTGATAAGGCTGGAAGTTAATGCATCCCTATTATAACCATAGCACACCAAAATAGGCTACATCAGCACTTTTGCAAGACGTCCAGTTCAAAGTCTATATGAATGAACGCCACATAAATACCATCTAACGACATCTGCATAAATCTACAATGCAAACCATGTTAACAGATATATGAAATCTACAGTTGGCCATTCACACATGTGGTGCACAAAAATTAGTCCGCCTCTCACATACAGCTTGCCTGGCAAATGTCCAAACAGCCCAGTGTAGCAGTGCATGTGTGAACACTGCTCTATGGATTAAGATTAGATTTTGTAAATAAGGTTCATAGTAGAATTCTATCATAGGTGGCTGATATGAAAAGGTTATAAAGGATAAGATGATCTCTCTCACAGATGGTAAATTAGACCCCTTACAGTTTGCTTACCAAGCTAGTAAGGGTGTTGATGATGCAAAACTCCTCATTCTAAATAAAGTGTACAAGCACCTAAGAACCCAAAATCCCATGCAAGGATTTTATTTGCTGAGTTTTCTTCTGCTTTTAATAAGATGCAGCCTCATATTTTAACTGACCACCTTGCATCCTATTTTAAGTTACCAGATTGGTTTTTAGTGTTGCTTTTAGACTTCCTTACAAACAGAATCCAGCAAGTCCAGGATGAGGCTTTCAAACACAGGCTCACCCCAGGGTTGCATCCTGTCACCCTTACTCTTCATCTCGTACACAGACAGCAGAATGTCACAAGAGGGCAGCTACTTTGTAAAATTCTTGGATAACGCTGCCCTTCTGACTCTTCTCCGGGGCCAAGATTCAGGTCATGGTCAAGCCCTACCTGCTTTCAATGTGTCAAAACTAAGGAACTGATCATTTACTTTAGGCAAAGTCAGGACACACCAAGAGCAAGCACCATCCACAATGAAAAGGTCCAGATTGTTGATTCCTACAAATTCCTTGGCATGGAATGTGAAAGCTAAGTTCTTTTAATGTCTGTGATACTATTTTGTGCAACTTTTATCATTCTTTTATTGAAAGCCTTTTTAGTTTTTTCCTTTATCTGCTGGTTCAGTGGGTTGTCTGTGAAGGAGAAGAACAGTTCAAACATCATTGTTAAAGTATGTTTCAAGATGAATGGCATTCAGCAGAGGAATTTGGGCACTATCTGGGAAAAACAAGCAGCTGAGAAAGCTAAAATAATTATCAGCCAACCAGATCCTCTCTAATTGTTTTCTGAATGACTGAATGATTGTTGTAATGATTTTATCTTTTTTATGTTCGACGTCCGGAAAAGCTGCAACTGAATTGCCCACTTAGGATAAAGTGGTCTGAATCTGAATGTTAGCTACAAGCTCACATAGTGCTAATGATGGGCTAATACATACAACAGCAACATAAGGAGATAACGTTAGCTAGGTTAGGCTAATCTCTCTAAGACAATCTTCAAAAAAATGCTATACCATATGAAAATCCCATGATACACCTCGATTGAATCTCTTAGGCGACCCTCCCTGCCTGGCAAATGAGCAAGTCTTTCAGATACCACTTGCCAATTTTGTAGCTCAGGGTTACGTTATAGTTCTAAAGCCTCAAGTTGAACCATAGATAACCCCATTTAACAAGACTATTTCCACTGATGTGACAAAGCTGCTCCAGAGCTACAGAAAACATTATACAGGCTGAATACTTCTCCTCAAGACAATTAAACTCATCTTTATGTGTAAAGGCTGTTGAGTGCTGCATTCAGTAAAGAATCTGTTATCTACTCCCACCACATTAAATTACAAACATTGTCAGAGCGTTGATGCTTTATTAAACACAATCCACTTGACCTGTTTGAACTCCTTACAACTGATAAACTCCCTTTGTACAGGCTCACTCTACGTCCCATCTGCCCTTACTCAAACCTATTACACAAGACAGGTTTTTTTTAAAGAAAGAGGAGAAAATATTTATTATGAAGCCATTAATAATGCTCCTGGATTTATTGTGCTCCCAAGGACACACTCTAAGTCACTATTAGAAATTTAACGCCCCAATAAATCTACAACATATGCTGTGAGGCACGTCACGGCCACCGCCCAGTCTGCTCCACTTCTGCGTGATTCATTCAAGACCAGTTATAAAGCAAACAGCAGGATACAGTCGAGTGCTACTTTTGGTGGCTTCAGTCCACGCTTGCTGTTTATCACGAAGGACAAAGGCGAGATGCCAAGTGCTCTGCCGTCACTTCTCAAAGTAGCATGTAAATGTAATTAAATGATGACATAACCAAATTATGTAAGAGCCTCTAATGGAGTCTGCAGCCGCTTTCAGTTCTCCACATGAACATTGTTGTGTCAGACAACTGGAGAAGAGGTGGACCACAACTTGAGCAGCAGAATTAATGGGAAGGGATGAGGAATAAATGTAACATTATGGGGAGCTCTGACCTTCCCTGACTGGGTTTAAGGGACTATTAAAGGAAATAAACTTGACTGTATGAATGAGCTGATTTTGCATGCTGGGCTAGACAAAGTGAATATGACAGCGGCGGGACAGGCGCACAGAGAGAGGCAGACTGAGAGTAACACGGAACAAATACAACCATGAGTCACATTAGTGGGAGAAGGATGGGGTGCTGAGAGGGGAACACAAGTAAACAGGATTATGAAACAAGCCCTCAGGCAAATGAATATCATTGAGAAGTATATCACTGCAAACAAAGATGAATCAGCTCCCTCTGGGTGAAAAACTTGTCCCACAACCAAGAAAAACAAGGTACAAAATCTCCTTACTTACTTTTTATGCCGGGAAAAAATGGCCGTCATATGCTCTGCAGTTTTCCGTTTGCTTCTTTGGTATAAACTGATTCTTTCAAAGTATACTCGTACACATGCTCCACTGGGTGTTTAACCCAGCAAGGAAAAAAAGAAACAGTACGCAGTGCCCTCCACCAGCTTTAATCATTGCACCACCATTCTTAATAGAGTGATTATTAGCACAGGGATTAATCGGCTCATTTAAATCTCATGCCTGCCCCCTTGTGATTTACTTCTGTAGGCGACTTCCAATTGCACAAAGGAGGGTAGACAGCAGGGGGGGAGCGAGGGCGGGTAGCCTCCCCCCTCCTGATGTGTGAGTGCTCTCTACACAGGAGCTAACAAGGAGCGCAGGATGCTCTAACCACTTTATCTCCCAACTGGAAAGCTTCATTAGGGTTGAGCTGGCAATGCGAGGTGAGGACAGGAAGGGGAAATAAGGATCAGAAGGGCAGGCTGTTAGAAGAGGGCAATTAGTAACTTGGCTGGGATACTTTTTTGGTAAAGCTCACAAACCGTCCAGAGGCTCTGCAGAGCTAGCGCTACATGTTCCTGTGCTGTTGAACTTATAGAAATTCCTGCAGTAGTATTTATGCCGTGGTTTTGTTGTGGTACGTGTTGTGGCAGTTTTATGAGGCAATTTTTCAGGATGCGTGTGGGGGTGGGGGTGGCACGTGGGTGGGACGGGAGCATTGTGTCCAGGGTAGATATAAACAGCATGTAAGCACAATGCCCTTGAATTTGGCCTTGGACCTCCATTGCATTTCATTCCTCTCGCTACACTGACAAGAGATCGAATAACAGCAAAACTAATTCCAAAAGTGGAGTGGCTGTAGTCCACACTTTTGTTCTTTTTCTCTGACAGAAGGGAAGATGCAGAGTTGTCAAAGTCACTGCTTCTTATTCTCCTGCTATTCTGTATGCTGCATATACTGCAGAGATGCTGGCATTGATGATATTTTTAATTTCCTTTAATCCTTTAATCATCATCTGGTTAATTTAACTTTTGTGTATATTTTCATAATTAACAGTACATAATCTGTATCCATTCATTCCGTTATGTAACTGTTCAGTGCTGGAAGAAATCAAATCATTTATAAATGATGTTTGGTCCCTGTGTGGTTTATAAGGAGAGCAAAGTAATGCACATGGAAAGGCAGGGAAGAAGAAGACTGTTGGCAAGCAACAAAAGTGTTTAGGATTTAGTGGCATCTTGTTGCATATTCCGACCAACTGAACACCCCTCACCTCACCCTTCCTTATGGTGTTCACTAAAAGCAGACCTTTTGTAGAGCCAGTGTCTGATTCATCTGCTCTGGGCTACTGTAGAAACATGGCAATGCACCATGGAAGACATTGTTTTAGGTGCTTACTGCAAACAAAACTCATTATGTCATAACAATGTTCCTGTATGTCTTGAAAACTTGTTGACGTAAACATGTGTGAGTGCTGTGACTCTATTCTGTCACTGAAGTTGCATAGCACATAAACAAGCCATGGGGAGGTGTCATTCTGTGCCATCAACAACATTTTGAAGGTGTTATTTTAAGGCAAAAATGTTATGCAAATTTGTAACACACACACACTGATTGTTAACTATTTCAGAGGGGCATCCTTTTGTAGCAGTAGCTATATCACATCATTAAACACTCCATTTCGAGTCAAAGTCCTGTGCTCAAATTCTTTAAAGAGACTGATAGTATCGGCAACAGAGTGTACGGTATCAAAAGTAAAAGTAATCATGTCGATCCTATCAGTGTTGTAATATCACCAATATCAATATTATTCTTACTGATGTAGGAATATTTGATTGTTGTAGTTTACATCATTAAACAGTACTTTAGTGTTGTAGTTGAAGCCTAAAAAAGCATTCGCCCCCTTAAAGGGATATTGAAGTCTGGTGCTATTTGTATATATTTCACAGGGTATTACAAAGTGGACTACTTGTGTCTAACTGATGATCAGGTCTTAACCTATATTCTGTGGGCAGAACTAACTGTCATATATAGTATAGTTTACTTTAAATTTACTGTATATGTGTTGTTTAGCACACTTCACATTAGAGACCTATAAACTGAGACCACAAAAATTGATAAATTAATCATAAAAATAATCCTAAAGTAATGTTACACGGCAAATACTGAACAGCAGAGGAGGTCTATGACAGAACAGCAGCTCCCTCTGGACGAGGATACAGCAGACATGACAGACATCTGCCTAACAACACACCCTCCCTCACAAATGTAATGCCAACAAGCTGGATGTGCTGTAATCAGCCCTTTTCTAAAGCAAACACTTATGCTAGCTAAAGATTCAGAATTAGCTCCCCCTCCACCTGCATGAAAACAAACCTCACCTTCATCCAATGAATGTTTGTCTTCATCTAGAATCTTCTTTTTTCTGAACTAGATGAATACTTTCGTTTTGACGCCATGCCGTAAATGACCAGCACCGGCGGTTCAACGCAACTCGCCTCGCCTCTCCTAGCTTAGTTGCACTGGTCATCATAGCAACAGGGCACCTTAGACATCAGATCTGACCAATCGGTAGAGAGCAAATCTGACCAATAAGTGGGCCAGTTGTCAGTTACTTTTCACACTTTTTCCCTCGGGTCACTCCTCAGATATTGAGTCTGGACTTGCAACTTGAGGGGGCCCCCTAGTGGTGTGGGGGCCCTATGCACCCGTATGGTCCGCATATAGCAAGTAACGGCCCTGACCCTAAGAATAATCGAAGTACACAACTCAACACAGTATATAAGTTTTAGTCGATGTCAGACAACTCAGCATTGTATATTTAATAGCTGCTGCAAATACAGCATACACAGCCTTACATGATCACAGGTTAATGGTTGGCTACTATCATGACTGTTCTAACTCTGGGCAAACTTATATATTCGCTATATATACTGACATGCCACAGAAATCTCCAGGGTCACAAGAGCAACCTGAACATGAATAATGTCTGCAGGATTTGAATTATACACATATATAATGTATCCCATGAAGAACATTTTTTCATTCTTTGCGTTATTGACCAATGCCATGAGGGCAGAATGTTGATACACCAGTGGGCAGATAAGAGAGTTCTTTCTATGTGAAAGCCCGGCTACAGCCTCCAATGTCCCTGTACAGGATACTATATGGTGGAACAATCGATGGATAAATGGATCAATACTACACAGGTTTTTTCTTTTCTTTTTTTTTTTTTTTTATAGGAAAACCTTTAACTATCACAGTTATTACTGCCTCTTCCCTGTGGTTTCAGTGTCCTCGGATGGCCCTCCAACCAAAACAATAAAATACATTGTCTGCTTTATTTTTCATGGTTGCAATGTATCTTACAGGTCTGACAGCAGCAAAAATGTGCTATCTTAAGACAATGGGTACTGTAATGTATATTTAAATACAGTGCATCGGTACTTGTACAAATTTGTATACTATATGCATACAATGTAGGCTTTATTTTGAAATCTAGAAAGGGAAAAGTTAGGGATCTTGTCTTCTGTCTGGTTGTATGTGTATTCTTTGATATTATGTCTTGTGTGTTTTTATCTGCCACCACTACAGCTGCAGTTAGGTTAAGTGAGGGAATGTGTTGAGATTGTTTTCCAGCCACTTTCCAAAGATGAAAATGAATGTAGCTAAACTCAACTCTCAAGCCGCCAGAGACAACAGGTCTTTAAACCCTCCAATAACGTTTCGCCACAAAGGGCAAATGGAGCCTGTGTGAGAACTTCACTGATGTACAACCTTGTAAGTTAACATAGCAACGGTTGTTTTGCACACGTACACAAGAGTTTTTTCTCACAATAAATGTAAGTCAAACCGTTCACTCTCCTTTTAGCTCCACTTTATTCGTCTCCAACAACTTCTAATGGACATATTTGGCTCTTTAACTGCAAAATGTTTACCAGCAAGACACTAACTCTTCTCTGCCTGCTGTTTGTGCTGATCAGGTAGTGTACAGCAGGTTTTAAGAGCTTTTTTTTTTTACTTACAACAGCTGCTGCTGCTACTGCTGCTGAAAACAGCACTATGAGAGGTGTAAGAATGAACCTGTAAAGTAAGGTTGATAGTGGAATTCCATTTGTAAAATATGGGCAGAATTTGACGATAGGTCCAAAAACATAGGGACATGTATATTACCAGATTCACTGACAACTGCTGCTCTGAACTGGCTGAGAGCAAAGAGCTTTGGGCCGTTTGAAGCCAGGCTTAGAGCAATATCTCATTTTAAATTAGCATCAGGATAAGTCTGTTGTGATGTCATTATATTGTCTTAACCATCAGTGTCCCTGCTCTGTCTTTCCTCTGAATACACTGGTAAACATGCAAGACATAATTAGTCTTCATTAAAATTAGACATTTGTGCTGTCATTATTCAGGAAGCCCCTCTCCCCCGCCCTATTATCTTTGCAACTAAAAAAAGAGTTTGCTGCAATTTTGCATATTGCTGATAATAGACCAGCATAAGCAGAAATGAAAATAATTGTAAAATCTGATAAACATTCCATTTACCAACCCGTGTAACACTGTTTTACTCCAGCCTGGAGTGACTGTTTAAGAACGTGTTTAAATTATCCAGAAAAATGATGTAAATCATATCAAAATGAGGTGGTTACTTACGTTTACTTACATTTGACCATGTGCTTGAGTTTGAAAGACGCTCACAAAATAATTGAGCTCAAAACTATTTGTTTGCAAGTCTGTCACACCACAGCTCCTATTCTTCTCATGAGATGGTGTCGGCATGACCCGCCCTACTCTCCCTCTGATTGGGTGGTACGTTGCCTTTCCTCGAGTTGGTTAGATTTAGAGGACTGATGATTGGTTAGGGTTCACATCTGGATAAGCCAGTCATTGGCAGACTAGGCCAGACTAGTCACCAGATTAGCAGCAAGTGAAGAAACATATTAGTGGGGAAAAAAATTAAAAAAGGGGCAATTGATTTATTCTCATAGTGTGAAACAGAAGGATTAGTGTGTGAAAATGCTCAATTGCGTGACTCTCACGGTCAATGCGTGAGACTTGGCAGCTGTGCTACCTACTGTTAGCTAATAAGCTCATAGTTCAATTAGCAGAGTTGGGCTGGACTCAGACCTCAGAACAAAATGGAGAGTCATGACATGCCAGGGATCCCAGCTTGACTGGATCAAACTGTGTGGCTGAAAAAAACAAAAAACAAAAAAAAAAACAGATAAGGAGATGAAATTGGCTCTTGACCTCATGTGTTTCAGCAAGTATTTCAACTCTGTTATCTTACAGTTCCTGTCTATACCATCAGTGGGAATGTGTCAAGTTTGCAAGTGTGGAATAAATCAGGACTGCAACGTTTACTTTTATTAACAAGTGTGCAAAACGCGAGACTGATAAGTAAAAGAGGTACTGCTGCATAAAGTCAATAAAGCTCTGTAAAGCAGGGAAACACTGCTGGGGTTCATCACTTCGAGCAATAAAGAAGTAGTCATGTGATCCAGCGATTTTATGGTGCTCTGAAAAATGTACATTTCCATACGTAGATTCTAGAGTTTCATGACAACAGGGCATCTGCTGATGAAGATCAAGAGATATGGAGTTTCTAAAACAGCTTCAGGTCAGATCGTTTATACAGCTCCTTGGAAAAGTTTATCAAAAGACTGGAGTCATGGTTAAAATAAATGAACACTGACTATTGGGACAATCACATTGATCTCCCATCTCATACTCCCACACAGTGACCTGACCCTTCATTTCACCCAGAAGTCATCCAACATGACCCCCTCGTCAGACTACTTCCACCTTTGCTGTTGACGGATATTCACATGATGGACTGCATTACCACATTCAGACCAAAATAAATCCAGATGATTTGCCTTGCATGGCTACACAAACACGTGGGAAATCTTTGGAAGGGCGCTCGCACACACACACACACACACACACATGCACACACAAGCGAAAGGACTGACAAGTTACACTAAATGCCAGCCAGGTGGTCAGCTTCAGGCAAAGCTGAGGAAAAGGTTTCGCCTGTCAGAACGATCCCTCGTCCAGACTTCAGGCTGAAGCGTATTTAAATGGATTTCAATTAGAATTCCTGCAGCTGTGGCTTACTGCAACTGTTCATTCTTCTTGTGGCACATTTGCTGGCAACATGTGAGTTGTTTATGAACAGATATCTGTGCAGGCAGCTTAATGTTGAATAGATGTTGATACAGCTGAGTCATTTCGTGTGGAAAATGTGGAAATGTAGCAGGAAAACGGGCAGGCCGATGGCTCTCATGTCGTCTTGTGAAAACAGGACATGTGTGTCCTTTTCATACTGGCTCAAAAAGTTCCAAATGTATGAGAGAAAAAGTAATATGGTCACCAATTTGGGCTCATCTGGGCACAGCTCCTACATGTAGGTCAGAGATTGAACAATGAGACAAATACATACTCTATAGAGGAGATTTAGGACACAAACACAGACACTGACCACAGGTATAAAGCAGGGAGGCAGCGGTAGTCTTCAGAGCCAAGACGGTAATAAACAAACCTAAAAGAAATTGAAACATTGGGACACAAGGCCAGTTGATTTGGGGGCCGCATCTGCTTTTACTAGTAGCAATTTGGAGAAAACAAGATACTGAAATGAGGGCAATTTCTTTTCTGCCAGCGCTCGATGGTCAACACATGCTGTAACTCCCACACCGGCCTGCGTCTACCCCTTGCTGCACGGTTGTGTGTGGAGCTGCATTCAGAATATGCCGTGCATCCGCGATATATTCCTGCAGCTGTGGTTCTGCAGTTGTTTGGGGAGGAGGGAGAAATGAAAACGCTCAGATATGCATACCAAACAAATACTGAGATTTATATTCCTATGGATGAACAGGAAGCATCACACACACACACACACACACACACACACACACATACATCTGCTACCAGGATACAATGTGGATACAGAAAGAAGGGGAGAGAGGGGAAATAAACTGATGTTTCTCCCAAGCAGAGAAAGAAGACTGTGAATTGAAGATACGCAGTCGAGTAGCGTTGCTGCAGACTATTTTTGGCGCTCGCTTCCCCCCACGCTTCACCCCAAATGCCACCCTCTTCTGAGATTTTCTTTTTTTTTTTTTTACACTTGAGTCATTGATACACAGTTTGCTCTTACCAAAGACATAACAAATGTGCAGATTTTGTCTTGTGCTCACCTCCTCCTTCCTGTATTCATCCTCCACACTGACCCTCCCAATGATCCCCTGACACCAGATAATTCACTATTAATTCACCTCTAACCTCTCCCCTGTGATGTATGTCAAAGAGTCAAATGCTGGCCGTGCCCTGTATCACGCTCCATTCAGCCAATATATCATTCTCAACCCTGACATCCTGCAGCACAGCGCTGGGTCATATTGACAAGGGGCCGGTGAAAAATCACCCCGCAGCCCCGGTGGCGCCCTCTCCTCTACCATCCTTTTTTCCACGAGAGGCTTGATCCGTGAAGGAGATTGAATTGGTGCTTGCCATGCAGCCGCCCAATTGCCCCGTCTCCGGTTCCAGAGTGGGAATTCATCAGATGTGGCGCTGAAGTCGACCGCCAATGGCCCATTAGGCTCTGGCAGGTCGATGGTTAACTAATTGAGGAGAGCTCTAACAGTGACTTCTTCGCCCATCCATCCAATCCATAACTGCGATTGAATGATCAGTCAAAATCCCAGCGTCTACCGGAGCTACCTTGATTGACCCAGATGACTGATGCGTTGACTCAATCAGATGTTGATGTGGCAAAGCATCAGGGTGCAGCTTTTACCTGTGGATTCATTTATGCAGGATGAGGGGGAGCAAAAGGAAATACTTGTCTTCTGCAGCTCAGAGGGTCTCAGGTGTGCTGCAAGCGTGCACTGCCTCAGATCAGCGTTTTAGCGTCACTCTAATCAGTGTTTCCAGATGGGTGATGAATGATCCTTGAGCAAAACGCATTCCAGTGTACAACAGCAGGACTGTAAGCCAGCAGGCCCTTTGAAAATGCAGGGATAAGCCTTGACACGAAGAAAGCTGCATTTGGAAGCTTTAAGCATATAAAACCGTAGAGATCTAATCCCACGCCTGATGATAAGCACCGGAGGTATTGTTTGTATGTGTGTGTGTGTGTGTGTGTGTGTTAGGGTTGACTTTTGTAAGAATCTCTGAGTGCCCGAGCTGATTCCCACTTTAACCTACATCCTTTTCATTATCATGGAAGCCTGCGGTTGTAGAAATTCATTTTCAGGCAAAGATGAATTTCTTTTGAAATGATCAGCTTGTCAATTTTTAAACAGTTTCGATAAAGCCTGAAAGTAGTGGAACTAACAGAGGCAATGAATTCATTATGAGGTGCCCGGCCAACAGGATAAAGTGATAAGGCAAACACACACGTATTCCAGTCCCCTGCTCACCGTCTGAGCTCGGAGGGAAAAGATGGTTTGTATAAAGAAATGGGGAGTAAAGCTCAAATGATTAAAGGATAAAAAATTTAAAAAAAGGAAAATCTCAACTATATGACTCCCAATCTATTCAATGTACAATTTGGTAGTTCAGAATGATGGAGATTAATGAAATTGTGTTGCTGCAGAACTGGGACAAAAAAACAACAACAAAAAAAACCCAACAACATCAGATGTTGAATGAAATTATCCAGCTATCCAGCTAAAGGTAATACTTTTGGCTTAATGTATTTCTGTGGGCGTGAGTCACCACCCACTCTGCTGTATAAGATGGGAGCATCATGGCGCTCAAGCACTTAAACATTGCACTTTGAAAAAAGACTTGGAGACTTATAAGCAATTAAAAAAAGAACATGTCAAAACCGATGCAGCAGAGGCTCAGATATCCCGACATTCGGGTCAGGCTCTAGAAATAAAGAATCCTTCAGCTCCCATAATGACACTGTACAGTGGTCATTATAGCCTTTGCATTTTACCTGCCTGGGAAATGCTCACTCATTTTAGAAATACAAAAGTTAACAGTCCCAAGTAGGATTCCTTTTATTATCAAAATTGCTAAATTAATCGGTAACGCTCAATATTAACGTGTGTCATAAGATAATAAGTCTTCATTGGGTTGCTATTGAGATTATTATGTGTACATGAAATTATTCATGTAAGTGTTTTATAATAGCATCATGAATGATTTTATTGTTAGGTTACAGGACATGTTGTCAAGTTGATAAAATGTAAATAAAATACATCTAAATACAAATTTCAGCCGTGTAGCCCAAAATGTCTCTGTCTAACAATAAGCATGTTTATGATGCTATTAATAATACTTATTTTAATTAGTCTTATTAACACATAATACTGTTAATAGGCATCTTATAAGGATTCATGAGAACCGTATGACCTATTATCTGATCTGTACGATGACCTCATTATAAAGCATGGAAGCACATCAGGGATTTGATTGAAATGATGTTGCAAATTTCAAAATTAAAAGGTGTTTTCATGACAGCATTAACAATTTCCACAAATGTCTGTGTAATATTAGTAACAATTAAAATGCAATAATCAAATTTAGATTATCATTTTAATAAAGTTCCCTTTCAAAATAAAGTGTAACCAGTGGCCTTGGTACCGTCTTATATTATTCATATTACACCATTACAGTTCATCGAAATTTAATTTGCCAACATGATGTTCCTCAAAACCTTCCTCACACCGCCAGAACTACAATTCTTACGCATTAAACATAATATTAACAATTATAAGTCTGACTGTCTAAAGGGGCAAGCTGTTTTCCTCAGGTTTTACAGCCTACAATTCTACTATTTTGGTCCACTCTTACTGCTCTCATCCACCTCGTTTTTCTGGGTGCCACAGGCAGCTAAAACAGCTGCACACCCAGTGTACACTACCTGCTCAGCACCAAGTGGAAAACAGACACAGTTAGACAGTAGCTGGTGAACATAGTGAGGCATTTAGCAACAAAAGAGCCGCATGTATCTCTCAGGAGTTAGCAGAGACCAAAACAGAGATAGGTGGCCAGAAGCATGACTCCAAATGAATGCTAATGTTGCTCCATGTTTGCTGGATGTGTAAATTCTGTGCTTGCAAACACACTGACCACATTTTTTTAAGGAGAAAATACCTAAATGTGGGGAAAAAAGCAAATTATATTAAGTTTTAAGTTTTGTAGATGTAAAATGCGTAAAATTCATACATAAAGAAAAAAAAATAGAAAATCAGCTTATAAAATGCACAGTGTATATGGTATCATTACATAATGTAAACTCCTTCATGAAGAGGAACACACCAAAGATGTCCACATTACTGTTAGCTTTGGTTTTCCAATAAAATAGATTCTTCTTTTTAAGCCGTTTTCCATCAAAAAGACACCCAAACACAAGACACACAGAGGGCAAGAAGGTAAAAGAACAAAAAGCAAGCCTGACCGTAAGGCTTCATTTACACAACATCCAGCAGTGCAGCGAAAGCTCAGGTTCTCCCATTCGGTTTTCTGAGGTTAGTCTGTTTTGGCTGCGGCGGTGCAGGCTGTGGAGAATTCCGCAAAAAAAAAAAAAAAAGCTGGAAAACTTGAATCTGACTCAACTTTTGGAGAAACGTCAGCCCAATCATGTAAGCAGGTGATCTGACTATGACCCAATCCACAGTAGAGTGTAAAGCAATGCATTGTGTGTATTCACTCAGTTTTGCTTTGTGCATCAGTTTAAAATGCATCTGTGGATGTCGACGATCACTGTATGACGTTTAACCAGCTGTGGCAGGGACATGACTGTGTATCATACGCAGTGTAGAACAGGTCAGTAGCAGGACCTGTTGTTTAGCATGGATAAATACTACAGAAGGAATGTTATTTTTGAGGACAAACAATCACCAGTAGGCCCATCATGCTAGTAGCACAAAAACATAGCAACTCTGTCTTCGGGTGTCTTGCCGCACCGCCAGATTTGCTGTAAATGCGGCCCAATGATGCTGATATCCAACAAGTACAAAAAGAAATCCAAAACCTGAAATCCAAATTAAAAAATGCAAACAACAAAAGGTAAAGGATATCTGAACAAATGAAACACATTTGTGCATAGAAAAATGGTGGGCGGCGATGATGTTCATTTGCTTGCTTTTGTTTTTAGTGTCTTTTAAATGCAGTTAAAACATTTTCCTAATGACTGTATTTCCATGCACCTGTAAAGCACCCTGAATTGCCGTGTGTTGGAAAGGTGTTAATACTTTTCCTTTTTCTTTTCTATGTAAATCTACAACTGGCGATGTCACCCACTAATTAATTCAACATCCCTACAGCCCATTCACTGTCAGGTATTGCGATGCGTTGTACAGAGAGGCCTTTGTTTTTTTGCCTACCCTCAGTGATATACATATATTAGGTGGACAAAATAATAGAAACACATTTCACAGTGTATTATACTTTACGATTAAACAGCAATAGACACTCAGTTATCACAGATGATACACCGCTGTATAACATTGTCAAGAAATCTGTATTTATAACCTTCATGAGGACATTTTTAGTTTTTTGCTAGGGGTATTTACAGTAATATACAGGAACTGTGTACATGCACATGAACGCATACTGAAAAATGTGCAGTGTCCTCTCCCACAATGAGATGAATTCAGTGATGTCAGTCAGACTTGATGAAAAAAATCCCCCAGAGACAAAGAAGACATTATTCAACTGTTTACACATGCTGAGTCGCACTCCCAGTGACTTTGGCATGTAAGCGTGGAATGCCTCTTTAAATGCTTATTTATATTTATGCAATTCAAGCTTGAAACAGTGTATTTACATCTTGTAAACTGTAATTAGAAATATCCAGGCGACCAGCAGGTATACATTACCATATGGTTAGAGGAAGTCAGATGAGCGTTTTGCCTTGTATTTGGGATACAAGGTGGAGTGTGGCAGACATGAGCACCCTGCGCAAAATGAAAGAGAATTTTCAGTAGGTTCGATTCAGAAAAGTGTCGGAGCAGAAATTGTCCGGTCAAAAGAGTCAGGGTGAGAAACACAACTTTGCCCACCCTGCACCACACGCACTCCTACGGCGATTATTTTAATGGATTCTCCACTTTGCATGAATCAAAATATGTGGCAGTCTTTCACACCTGGCTCAGGAGAAGCTGGCGTACGAACTCAACCTTTATAAAGACTAATGTGCGCCATTAGTCGAACTAAACGAGCCACTTTTCAAAGCTGTCACAATCAAACTCCCTGTTATGTGTGGAAGTTGCAATCTACCATTTGGCACAACAAAACGTACAAACGCTGGGGTGAAAAGGCCAGGTGTAGTCGTTTGTCCCATCGCTTCAATTAACACTGTTGTCCCAAAATATTCTAGACGGGGTTTTGTTTTTTCTCTCTTCTAAATCACAGTAAGAGTTGTGCTTTTGGATACAGGAAGCACTTGTGTGCTAGTGACATGCTAACTACCTGGCCTGAGCAGTGCAATGATTAATGTGAGGGCTGGTCATGCAGAGGGCTCAGTGGACTGGAGCTAAAAGGCTGACATTTTTCAAGTCCACTACCCAGGGAATTGCCACTTATCAGAAGTTTACCCCCTGCACCTGTGAATGTGTACCATAAGAGAAGACCAGCCCAAACTCTTATTACAGCTGTCAACACGAAACTTTCCAAATCTTGAAGACTTTCTGTGCAAAACCGTCTTTTTTTCCCCATTTTCTTCAAAAGCCTTATATTTCTTTTCTCCAACTCGGCAGGTCTGGGAGTTTGATTTATGGAACTAAGAGAAAAAATGTCATGAGGTAGGAATGCTAAAGGAAGCGAGGACTGTCGCCTCGGCGTTGTAAAATGCATGGCTTGGGTGCGTGAGACTCAGCAGCTCCTTCCTCAATCATTGCAGATGCGTGTTGTGCATGCACGAAAGCCGAAAAAAACCAGACAAAAGATAAAAATGGCTGTGAAGCCGTGGGAAAGGAGGAACAGAGGTGGACTGACAAGTCAAGAGGAGCGCATCGGGATTATTGTTTTCTTCCGTGAGCAAACATCCATCTCTGCTACTGCAGCGGCCGGCTTTGGAGCACTGATGAGACATGCAGAAAGTGGATGGACCGGGCCATGAAGTACGATGATGCTGGCTGAAAGGGTCGCTAGTTGCGTGGACTCGGCTGCTGATTTATGAGGTTTACTAGCAACCATGAAAAGTGGTCTGCGAGGTGGGGGTGGAAGGGTCTTTGTAAGAACTTATCTGTCTGTAATTTATCACACTACCATTCTGCCACGACCTTTCGATGCACACTGACCTGTGAGCTGTATACTAAACACGGTTCAGATGAAATGGACATTATAGCTGGTAAGCGTGCGCGAGGCCAGCAGCATTTTGGGAATTGCATATCCTTGCTTTGGTTCATTTTACTCCGTAAGGACTGGAAAGTGGAAATGAGTGATCAATCAGAAAGTAATTAAGCTCGCCTTGGCAGTCTGGTAGATGCCTATTACCAAGAATACAGTAATAGCTGTTAGCAAAGTGCAGGTTCTCTCAGCACATACATCCCTCCGCCATCGCTCCCTCTTTAGCCCGCAGAACTCCAAATGAATTCAACTGAATCACGATTATGCACATAAATATCTGTTCGTCAAAATCAATTTAGTGTGAAAAATGGAACTCAGGCTATGACGCTTGACTTCGGGTTTTGCTAGTTAAAAATCAATTTGGCTAACATTACCAATGTATTTAATGTATTATTAATAACTCCAGATATTGTCTTGTTTCAGTGAATGGTTAATCCATTTCCACAGTTCATTTGCCCCGGCACCCAGATGATGTGCAAACTTGCACTAGCAGACGCTAGCTGAAAAGTCTGGTCACACAGGCTCCCCTCGACTCAAGCAATTACCTGGTCGAATCTCTAGCGCTGATGTACAATATCATGTATAGAAACGGAGCTCGGCACTCTCGAGTACAACATTGCAGATTAGATATTAAATAGAGTTCACAGTGCCTGCGCCACCGTTTCTCCATTCCTCTCCAGCTCCATACAGGCCTCATTCAGTCCCTCCCACATCATTTATGACTCCTCACCTTCTCCGGCGATGAATAAAACAACTTGTCGTGAATAATGTGTTCAGATATTGGATAGAATGCATGATGAATAAAGAAAGTACGTTTTTCCCTGATGTGCTTTTTTTTGTTGCTCTCTGCTGCAGGTTAGGGCAGAAGATGCAAACCGACTGAAGATGGTGCTCATCTGTTGGCCTGTTCTCTATCTTTCACCGAAAGAAATGTGAATTTGAATGAGGGACAGTTATGTGCGTATGTTGTGTGTGGGTTGTGTGTGTGTGTTGGTGTGGAGGGGTAAAAATGAAAAATGTAGAAAAACAGAAAAGGAATTGATGATTATGCAGTCGTAGCTGCGGGTCTGAATCACAAGTCTGGAATTTCAAGCATTTCAGCACCGTTGAACACCCATGTGGCTGTGCGTGTGTGTGTGTGTGTGTGTGTGTGTGTATACAACCCCATCACAAGTAAACCAATACTGCCTTGTCCAATCATGGCAATAGAGTGAGGAGAATGGAGACAAAGACAAGCCTGCGTGAAGGACAGTTCCATTATTGGGAAGTAATTATGCAGGCACGAGACAGTGATCAATCAATAACAAATATATTAATAATTCACCTACTACCTGTGCATCTCAATTAATCCCTGAGAAACAGAACAGATTGTTGCTCGATCAGAAAGGAGGAAGCGGTTGTCAGTAACACATTTATAACAAAACAGCAATTAATGTCTCTTCACTAGTGAGAATGACTGAGGGTCACATTGTGCAGAGCGACAACAATTGAGTTGAGTTATTCATGCTAACAATTAATCACCTGTTCAATTCCTCATGGCTTGAACAAGAATTAGTATATAATAAACAGTTGTCCATTCAGCTGACCCCCACTGTTAGCAGTGGAAACAACAATGAAAATGGGATGACAACAATAAAGGCGGAGCACTTTTGCATTTACTGAAGCAGTATCTGTTTTTTTTGTTGGGCATAAATGGAGGAAGAACTGGGGGGTCAGCATGTGCAGGGATGGTACGGTGGCTGGATTTAACTTTGTTGTCTTCATTTGTCCGTCCTTTAAGCACCTGCCGCTGCGGTGACGATCACCAAGCGTGGACACCGTGGAAGGATGGGATGATGGAGCACCAGCTGGAATGTTAGTTACACCTCTGCCTCACGACGAACAAATAAAGATACATCAAAGATGGACTTCAGTTGGCCCTCAGCTGCACAGACACGGGGAAAAAAAAAAAAAAAAATCAAATTAAAACTTCAAAAAAGTCTCCAAACAGGGCCCACATTGATCACACAGATGGCCTTTAGGTTATTGATCTTTGTAAGACACACGCATTTGAAAAAGTGACTAAATGTCCATTACCTTAGAAGCATAGACAGCAAATACCGTTAAAGAATAAGTTCAACCAGAAGTGAAAAACTCTGTCATTATCTACTCACTCTCACGCTGGTGGAAAGTTGGGTGAAGTCCACAAAAACATTTCTGGAACTTCACAGCGGAACAGCGTTGCAGCATTCTCCTAAACTACTGAAGCAGATCGAAGATACGTATGGAGGAGATGTCGTTTCAAGTCAATTTGGGATCTCAGGGCTTCCTGTGACTTGGACTCTGCTATATAAGTTGTATGGAGCCATTTTTACAGTATGTTTGTGTCTGTTGTTTTTTTTGTTTTTTTTTCCAGTTGGTTTGTCAGCAGGATTACAGAAAAACTTCAAAACAGATTTCCTCAAAACTTGGATGAAGGATGCGTCTCAGCCCAGAATAGACCCCATAAACTTTTGATGCTGATCCGGATACATTTTTTTCCTCCCTCTCAAACGTTGTGAAATAGTGGGTTTTTCAACATTCTTTGTTGATTTCTCAGGGAATGATGCATGGATCTTGACTGAAAAAAAAAACAGGCATATTGAAGTGGCTCTTATTTTTGGTATCATATCAGTTTGATGTCGAACCAAATAAAAATCCAGATCTAGAAGATTTTTATATTTTTCATTTTTTTGATATTGGCATACACGTGATTGCATTACAGAGGACGGAGGTATGAGCTCTACTGAGTGTGTTACATCATGTTACGTTACATTTTGTTTGTTTAAAGGGATGTAGCAACACTGTTTTTCTGTTCTGTGGACAATCAAACCAGCCAGGTTTTTTATATATATATATATATATATATATATATATGTGTGTGTGGTTACAGATCTGTTTTTTTTAGATCTGCAAACACACTTGCCTTAAACTCAACTCAAGGCAAGATGTTATGGAGAACTTGTGGACTGGTCCAGTTGTTGCTGACACGTGATCTGATTCATAATGGCATTATCACACCACTATCAACATGAGAGTGACACTGAGTGACATATGGCTCATATGGTGAATGGGTTTGCTTTTATAAAGCACTCTCATGGTCTGGTCCCATACAACACTATCCACATGCACATACTCTCATTCACATCCATACACTGATGGCAGCGGTGCTTTAAGATATAAGATATGCTTTATTGTCCGCAAGGGGGTATTTTGTTTGGGATATAGTGCTGCCTGCGGCTACAACTAACTTAGAACAATGCATAACTGGCAAGGCACTGTAGACAACAGCATCCAAAGCAGTGGTAAAGTACACTAAAAAATAAGCACATGTAATCTTAAAACCCTGTCAGTCCCCAAGAATATTTCTATGCTCTGTCATTCATACCCACTCACAAACCACTGGAACGGCCATCAGGATCAGTTTGGGGTTCAGAATGTTGCCACAGACCCTCCGAAGGAAACCCTGCTCTGCCTCCTAAGCGACAGCTGCCCCAATATAATCATTTTTGTTTTAGTTAGTTATAGTTATGTTTTACATATGAGTTATACATGTATATATTTTCAGGCTCATAATTGTATTTCAAGGCTGCTACTAGAATAGGTCGAAAGGCTTTGCTGCTCATAAAGGAAAACCCTGACGTTTAGCTTCATCTCATGATATAAATGTAGAAGGTCGACACCTCAGGATGAAGGAAACGTAGCGCAGGAGCCAGATTCCACCACGTAACTTGATGCAGTCACTGACTATCACCCCGGCAAATATATCTCCACACCTTCATTCTCCCAAACTCGGACGTTACATCGTGTGAACGAGTTGCCAGATGTCCCTCACATAACATGTTCGCATAAGGCTCCTTATCCCCCTCTTCGAGATAAGGCTTTAATGAGAGAGTGTAAAAATTCCAGAGCAATTAGAGCATTAATGGATTTGTCAGTGAAGCTGAAGAGTGTGAATTACCATAAGTATGTGTTGACGCCATCTAGCGGGAATCTCAGAGAGAGAGAGAGAGAGAGAGAGAGAGAGAGAGAGAGAGAGAGAGAGAGAGAGAGAGAGAGTTCAGGTAAGGGAGGGGGAAAAGAGGAGTTTTTTGTTTTTTTTGTTTTTTTCCCCCTGGCATTGCTTCCCTCCTGCCCCCAAACACTGACCCTTTGATTCCCAATTAAGGAGGTAGTCTGTGTGGCAAATGAACTGGCAAGATGGCAGGAGAGCCCCCTGATGTTTTAAGGACATATTGGCCTCTTCACATGTCACATAACAAAGCCAAATGGGCCCCAACCCAAACGCCCCCCCCCCCCCCCTCTGAAACTATTTGATTTGCGCACAACCGGGAGAGTGCGACTAATCCGATCCAATTTCCGGACACAAAGGGCCCCGGTGATTCATTGAAATATCTCCAGAGACAAACTGTGGAGCTGCGTTGCCATACCTCCTAGCGTTATTTTTTTTTTTCCTAATTCCAATAAAGACACCAGGCAACATTACGGCTGCGCTCAGGCCGCCTCGGCTGCTTCCATAACGGCGGAGGCTCCTGCGCTGACTGCTGAGGAGCTTTTTCGCAAGGGAGTCGCTCTCCGAGAAAAAAAAAAAAGAAGAAAGAAAAAAAAAAACCCGGCTTATTCTGACGTCAAATGGTTCTGTGAACGACTCCACCGCATGTGCTGGTATGACAGAGGCGAGCGGAGACGCCAGCTGCGTCGAGGTCCTCAGCGGACAATTAACCTGAGAGGCTTTTTTTTTTTTTTTCAATTAGCCGAGACTGTAAAACGGGCTGTGATTATGTTTTAAACTTTAATTGACGCTCTGCTTTCTCCAAACTCGCTGTGAATGCACGATTTAGTTGCGAGGGGGGGGGGGAGAGAGAGCGACGCTGCATCCTCACAGAGAGACCACTTGTACCGCCGTCACAACTGTGCCAAGAGACAGGGAGTCTTTGAAAGCCACCGGAGCGGACCAGACCTGCATATCAATCAGCGTCCCGGGGAGCGACTCGCCGGATTCGCACCGGCGATAACAGGCATTGTCTTGTTGCAAAGGTGCGTGTGACTGCGTGTGCGGGGAGCGGAGGGGGCGAGATGGCACTTTTTCCGTTTGAAGGAGCGAAGGCAGCAACAGTCAGCGGCAAACAAATGTAAAAAAAAAAAAAAAAAAAAAAAAAAAAAAACCCAGTTTCCTCCTCGTCTTGCCACGGGTGCGCACCGGCGAAGAGGCGCAGGACCCGCAGGATCATCGATTCGCACTTTGTGATCTTGCGCTTGCGTATGTGACAAGAGCGGAGAGGACGCGGGGAACGGTGGGATCGAGGGGTGCTTCTCCTGAACGAAAGACTCCAATTATTTGAACCATGAGCGCCAGGATATTGTTTTTGCTTGTTTCGTCTGCGGCATTTTTCGCCGGGCTGCAGTGCGCCTCGCCAAGAGCCACGGCGGGGATGGATCCCTCCACCGCCGACTTCAGCAACATCGGCGGCGGCGGCGGCAGCAGCGGGGAATCCGGCGGCAAAAGAGACTTGAACCAAACCATAAACTCCCGGCTCAAGAGGAAAACCCTGGCTGTGGATTTTGCCGTCCCTTCTCTGCTGCGCTATTACCTGGCGGAGTTCATCAAGAGACCCCTGAACGGCGACTGCCAGACTTTTCGCGGATGTTACACGGTGCGCGCAAACTTGAAAATGCACTGCATACCTTTACAGAAAACCATATCTACTTTCGTGGACGTCGCCACAGACCCGGCGCTGAGGAACGCGTCCGCTGACGGACAGCTCCCTTTCTTCTACAAGCGGCCGCTGTCCAAAGTTCTGAAATTGGGCTTGACTAAAGCCAGCAGGAAATCCAACCAAGTTGTGGTGGAAATAGGAGAGGATATAGTGAAGACGGGATGCGGAGGGCTGTCTGTGTACGAGGAGGCCCCGGTGTTCACCCTGGAAATGGACCTCACAACTATTCTGGAGTGGTGGCTGGGCGCAGAGGGGGGCCGGCTCAGGGTCCGGCTCATGCCCGAGAAAAAGGCGCAGGTGCCCGGGATGGAGGACCGCTACACCACGGCCATACGCGCTGCAGACCCCCGCCTCTTCCTTCAGATATCCTCCCGGGGTGAGCGTCTCTTCACTCTCACCCTCTGTCTCTCCCCTGTGACCTCTCCCCATGTTGTTCCCCCACTCTCCCTACACACACACACACACACACACACACACACACACACAACACGAGCGGGCGATTCAGCAGGCCTAACTCATGTCGCTCCGTCACGGTTGGGACTTGAGTTGTGCTGTGATTAATTTTTGATTGTGGGATCCAGTGCGCCCTAAGATGCGAGCCTGCGTGCTGCTCCGGCTCGCTTTCATGGTGACACGAGCGGGTTAAGACATGTCAGCACACGGTGAACGACTTGTTAGACTGATGGGAAAATGATGACTGAGATGTGTGTGTGTGTGTGTGTGTGTGTGTGTGTGTGTGTGTGTGTGTGTGTGCCAGAAGTAAATGGCACTCACAGATTCCAGGCGTTCAGGTCTGTCTGTGATCCACACGCTCGTCTTCAGACTCCTCTTCCATTATTGATGTCCTCGGCAGCACTGGGAGTCGAACCGTATGTTGATTTTTATTCCCAAACTCTTTGATTATCTCCAGTTGGGATCCATGCTGGGGGACCGCAGCGTCTTTGGAGGCTTCTGTCGTTATCGGTTCTGATATGTTCATTATTATTTCATTCGGAGGGGAAGGGAGACCTCATTGCCTCATAATGACATGCGTGTAGATTGCATAAAAGCTCCTCTGAAAAATGTGAGTCGGAAATAATGGCCCCCAGCAGGGCCCCCTTGTCTCCCTCAGCGATACCTTCTCGATCCCCCCCGCAGGAGCCGCTCAGGGCTGAAGGAAGGTTGGAGATTTAAGAGAACAGACTTTATTTTGATTAGGCACAAATTAAGCCGTTATCTCCAAGAAAGCTTTAGCACTCAATACTCGAGGGCCCTTCCCTCGTTCTTCTGAGCATCGGCACAATCAGTGTAATTGCTTAATCACTTTGATGAGGGAGGCTGGCCCAGAAAAAAAAAGAAAAATGCAACGGAACCTATTAGACATAAGGAGAGCCGACTGGAAGCTGATAAAAAGAGGAAGGAACCGTTCTGCAGGCGTGTGTGCAGGAGGGTTAGGATGCAATAACTGAATATGATGCTGTAAGCTCCATTTTGTGTCGGTTGTTACAGCCCACCTTATGATTTTAGTTGCGTTATTTTTTTTATGAGGATCAATAACATGACAGGTCAAAGGATAGGTTCACCCCAAAGTAAAAAAAAAAAAAATCAGTCATGTATCGGCCTGATGGAAAGGAGAGTGAAGTTTCTTGGAGCAACAAAAAAAAACGTGTTGCGGCATTCATTTAAAGAAGAGAAGAACACGGGGGTTTGTTTTAAAACGCTACAACTCTAAAACAACTCCCCGAAACAGAAACAGGACTCCATACAGCTCGCTCTGCATAATCTGGGTCTCAGGAAGCCTTGAGATCCCAAATGGATTTGAAAAGGCGTTACTCACATCCTGTTTTAAGCCCAAACCTGCACTGTTGCTGCTGAGCTTTTTCAAATCAGTTTGGGATCTTGGGACTTCCGGAGACTCAGGTTACGCCAGACAAGGTGCAAGAAGCCATTTTATTCTTTGTGTGGGCTGTTTTTTTAACATCTAGTTTTTTTTTGTTTTGTTTTGTTTTGTTTCAATGCACAGCTTCAGTGGTTTAAGAGATGTCATAATGCTCCAGAAATCTTTTGTGGATTTCCTCATATGTGATGACTGCATCCGTGTCAACTCTGAATGGCGATGTAAGGATGCACACATGTGGTTTCCACAGCTGTAAGCATCTCGAGTGGACCACACCTGCAGCTCCCAGCAGCCATCCTAACAACCCAGCCGGGAGGGTTTGCAGGTGGGAAGCCAGCAGGGGGATGTGTGATGGATTTTTTTACAGGAGCTGTTTTCACCTGGGCGCCCCTTTCACATCACAACCCTACACGTGCTCTTTAGCAAAGCACTGAAAAAGGGGTATTTTTGAAGAGGGGCTGCAGTTTAAACATTTGTAAGCGTGACACCACAGGATACTTTCAGGGGGACCTCAGGGCAGTTGCCAGCCCTGTTTGTGCCAATAAAAAACCCCTACAATTTGGACAAGACATCGGGTTTGTTTGTGTCGACAAACCAGGTGCTTTAACCAGACCTCCTCCAGACATCGACAGCTTTGTCTGTGTTCACCAAAACAGACATTTTAAGCCAAAAGAAGATTTTGTCCTACCACCAACCAAATATGTTTTGTTTCTACACCTAACCAGCTTGTCACAACATAAAACTGGAGACTCAACATAATCAAATGTACAAGATTAAGAAATCCAACATATCTCTGGTTTGCAGAACCTAGTGATTTGACTGGAAATGACATTATAAGTCAGTCAAATTCTCCCTTAAACATAACCAGCTTGTTTTTGTGCCCAAAAGCTAACCAAAATATTAGATAATAGCTGCGCCCACACAAGGCTGCATGTCTGGTTGCTCTTTTATTCTACGTGGACAACATGTGTCCACTGCAGCTCCCAGCAGGCATTTCAACCATCACACAGTGTTTCGCTCGTGGGAAGCCAGCGGGAGATTTCTTCCAGGGAGGATCTCCGCTGGATTTATTTTACTCTCATTTGAAAAAAAAAGAAAATAGATAAACGAAGTGCTGTTATTCTACGCGGATGGAACATGCTCATGCAAACTAATTAAAAACCGTGTGTAAGATCAGAAACGGTTTGTTTTTGCAGCAGCACTTCTGGAAGGCATGGACAAATGATGTGGTCCTGCGGACAGGGATCAGGCGGAGAGCTGCTTCTATGTGTCGTTCACCAGGGCAGTTACAAACAGCTCGTTTCATTGTTAAGTTTGGAAGAGTCGTTCGTATATGTAATCCTCTGCAAACTGTCTGAGCAAGAAATGACCTTTTTTGCTGCAGCACTGACGTGCTACTGCACATCCGCGGAGTGCACTGTGTTGGGCAACGAAATTGGCGAAGCGGTCTCACAGGAAGCAGCACCTCAGAAGAAGAGAAATTAGTTGAAAAAAAAAAAAAAGATCCATTAATTCATGGAAGCAGTAAAGAGATAGATCCCAGCTTCATTTATTAATGTCCTTTAATAAGTGCGCATGATAGGTGGGGGGGTGCGGTGCGGAGTGTGCAGCTCTCGTTTGAATTACTAGGCTGCCATCCGTTGTTTATTATCATGATCACTCCTCTAATGTTATATCTCCTCCATCCTTCATCCTCACACAGCCCAGGAATTGATCAAGTCCTTAATCATCACCAAGTCTGCTGCTCAGAGGAGCAAGCAGAGACTTCCTGGAGGAAGGAAATACTGTCGAAAAGCATCCATTCATTCAGGATCTGTTATGCTGGAGGGTGACGGTGAACATCCCCCCACAGTACAGTTAGGACAGGACGAAGAACAGCATTATTGTAATACACCAAAGAAACACCTGAAGGTGAAGCACACTTTCTATATACATTTGCTATTTGTCGCATGTGTTGTGTGTGTATATATATCACATTTGTTTTTGCAGATTACAGCCTTATATTAACAAGCAGTTTTAGATTATGGTAAAGGAGCGGACATGTGTCATAACATACATGGTCTCTCTTGTTAATCCTCGTCCTGTCACGCTGAGTGTTATGTTGCTCTGCTGTATTAGCGGGTTTCAGAAAGGCTGTGATGGAGTGATCAGCTCTGTCACTCCACACATCACATCAGCATGCAGGTCAGGCGGGTAAGCGGCTGTGGAAGTGGATTGATTGCCCAGTGTCAGCTGTGATAGGAAAATGTAATACAGTTAGCAGCACATTATTGTGATATGAGTTCATGTCATCATTCCACTCACACACACACACACACACACACACACACACACACACACATATGATGTCCACATTTATGATTCCAACCAAGCTGTGATAAAACAACTTATTAGACTTTACTGGAACGTTCCATAACATTAGTGGCCGTCACGTTAGCTAGCTAAGCATAGACAGCCAGCTAACTTGTCCATGAGTAGATGTGCTGGTGGCATTTCGGTAGAAAGAAAAATAGTTTCTACATGAAAGCTGCTCACAACAAGGTCTGTGGATTATCTTAAGAACCAGATCATTATTTCTGGAAAGAGACATCGCTGTTGAATCTTTTATTAACTTTTTTTTTGGGCACTTTGAGCACCGCAAGCATAATGTCATCACACTCCATTGTATCTGAAAGAAAGCCGATAGCTCCAGAGCTCACGCCAAAAACACCTAGATGGATAACTAGTACTTACAGGGTTTGATTTGTCTTTTGAACTGTCCCTTTAACTGTGACGCGCGAGATCTTGTCAATATAGATGCATTTGTGTTTCAAGTCAACTGAGATGCGTCTGTCTCCTTTCATTTGATGCTCGGAAAGGCAGAACGCGACAGTAGTCATGAGTAACAGAGGGGGACAGACGCGACACCGTACACTCCACACAGTGCAGGTGGACTCACTGTAAGCCCGCTGCCTCTACCAGATTACTCTGCTGCGTGTTTGCAGAGTCGCAGTTGTTATCCTAAGAGCTTATTACGTTATGAGTATCTACAAGGCGCGATGGTGTTTACACACTGTCGGTGCACAGACGGACATGAGCCCCCACACCTCCTCACACACACACACACACACACACACCCACACACACACACACACCCGCCGTCCCTCCACTCTTTCCGCTTGTCCTAATACGCGTTCCCTTCTGCCGGCGTCACACACTCCCTCCTTCATGCTGAATGGCTCAACTCAAGGCTCTCCGATGTGCATCGTCTTGCTCTATCAGCTTCACACCCCTGATTGGCCAGTTGCTTGGCATCTTCTCTGTGTGATGTTCGTGTTACACATGCTTTGTCCCGCCCGCGGTAACAAGTTGGCTATTAGCATGAAATAAATACCAACCATGGCACCAGGAATAATTTGACGATCAGGCAAATGTGCCTATGGGAATCAACGCATTAAACCCTGCACAGTACATTTATACTCGATCGCCCTATGGGGGAGATCATTAATGAGGAATGCTTCCACGAGCCACAGCGTGGCAGAGGGGAAAATAGTGCTGGGCAGGTGTGATAAAGAGTTGACCTCTACTTTATTAACCTCTGTTATGTTCACCAAGTGGTGCCATAAATAGGCTGCAAGAGAATCGTTAAATGATCGCAGCATTGGAAGCAGGAGGAAGTGTGGACCCCCTGCTTCATTAACCTCCACATTCCTACTGTACTGACGAGCTCTAAGGGACGCTCGTGTTATTCGGCGCGTCGTTTACGGAGAGCATCTCCGTAAACACGCCTGGATCGGAGCCCCGAGGTGGAAGACTGCACCCGCCATGCTTCAGAGGAGCAACTGTGTACGTTTGGGCTTTTTCCCGCCCCATGTTTGCCCCTCAGCTCTGCCCCGAATGCAAACACACGCGCTCGTGATTTCCCATTGAGCATCCACATTCCCTTTGAGAGGCTTATAAACAGAATCCTGGTGCGAGGATGTTTGAGCCGTTGGGCAAATATCGCGTTTTCTTCTGAATCATAAAGAAAGTCAACAGAAAATTTATAAAGTTAGATTACACGCTTGCTACTTTGTTTACTCTGCATCGCCCGTGGCCGTTTTTTTGGAAGAGGTTACTCCTTGAAAGATGAATGCACTTTGAATTTTCCCCCATCCCAACCGCTTTTCCCTTTCCTCCCGACAAAGTAGCAGGCGCATTAGCCTCAAGAGTAGTTATAGTAGACTTAGGCAGGGCGCGAAAGAACACGGTTTGTCTTTTCTTTGAACCAAACTGTTTTAGAGGAGTTTACTCCCAGTGTATTTGATTATTCATTATTCATCATTACCCTTTGAATAAACATTTTGAATCACTTAGGTGTATTTGTAGTAACTTTACACGTTTTTGTTGTTCCTGCAAGTGAGTGTGAAGATGAATTTTAATTTGGAGTTGGAGGCCTTCACGGGAAAGAAAACAAAAAAACAAAAAATAAGGGATACAAGACAGTCAGACGTGACCATAATTCCAGCTATACAGAGGGGTTAACTTATCTGTGGTCTCTGTGTTTTGGATGCTCAGCATTTATCGTTTTGTGATGAGTATTTTCACTCCTTTCTTACACTTTATAGACCAATGGATCGTTTGAATAATCAAGAAAAGATGAATTGATAACATAAACACTAGTTTGCTTTTATCATTTCAAAAAAATACTATTGGGAGGAGTGGTGTGATGTCTTGCGCTGTCACCTCACACCACACATGGACATGCGTGTTAGGTGATGTGGCCCGAAGGTGTGAATGTGAGTGTGAATGGTTGTCAGTCTCTAAGTGTTTTGACCTGTAACACACTGGTGACCTGGCCTCGTACGACTCCACCTCCTGCCCCAACTTGAGCCGGTATATGATGACATAGTGAACAGACACTGAGATTATTATGCATGAGTTTAATAAGCTCTCAGTATCCAGAGAGGTTATTAAATTCCCTGGGTTCTCCAGCCATGCCCGTGCCCAGAGAGGTGAGGACGGTATTCTGCCTACAGTCTTTGACTTGACTCTAATCCTGAGGGTTGAAGGAGAGGTCATCCAGCTGTACCACACAACAGCTGGGCAGATTGATGACATCCTGAACAATTCCTCAGACAAACGACAATACAGGGTCTTACCGGACCCGATTACACTCAATATAATTTAAAGTTGACCTGTGACGACCTCTATTACCCCATGCACACTGTACAAAATACCCACAAACACACAGTAACATCTGGCTCGTTTGTTAAATGTGAATGTGTACAATCGGCATTCATTACGGGTCAGATGGTTCTGCAGCCTTGCCAGCTGCCTGACCCGCACTGCGAATGGGCAGATGAGAATGAAGCACGATGTTTCATGTGCTCTGGATGTACTCCGATGAATCGTACGAGCTCCTGATTTCGACTGTTTCCTGTTTTTTTTCTGAGTTTATGATGATGATCCTGAAAAAAAAAACAAAAAAAAAACCACACAAACAAAACAGAAACTGATCTCCTGGCAAATGGGGTCACAATGGGAGTAGACAAGCTGTGCCCACATTACAGGAGACTGCAGGCAGGTCAGTGGCCGAACTTTATTCCAAGATGAATCACAGAAACAGGTTAACAGAAGAGAACAGAGACAAGTAAAGGACACAACAGCAGGAACGGGAGACAAATCCGATGACCAGAAGCAGAGAAACACAGGTGAGGGTTTGATGAGTGGGGGACATAAGACAGCAGGTGTTTGGCAGTTCATAGTTAATACATGATTTATTGACTGATTAATTTGCAGCACTGGGCTGTGATTGTCTGCTATTCAAAATTGCTTTTAAAAAAAAGTGAATTGGACTAAAGAGGGATGACATGATTCTCTCTACTCAAGATAAGCTAATGAAGGTGATGGAGAGCAGGTGTGGAGGAAAAGCTGACTGGACAGGAGCGCAGGAGGGAAACAGAACACTGGGAAGACATGAAACACATGAAACACGGAAAAGACAGGAGTCAATTCCCTTTTTTTATACGTGGAAACCAACCATTTTGGCATTAAAATTGAGTAATTTGATAAAAGCGTCTGCTAAATGCCCTAAATGTAAATGCATTAAAAAAAGAGAAAAATCATAGGCCAAAACTGCAAATGTGAAACATTCTAAATGCCAAATGATATAAAACAGCGAACAGACTCTGCAAATATACACATCAAAAGGCTGAAACCAGCAAATCTTCAAGGATTGTTTTAAGCATATTTGAATGTCAGTCCAGAAGATGCTTTGATCTTCTTGCATTTTGGCATGATAAACCTTCTGGCCATGTTTTGCATACATGCCAGTATCCTCTTCCAATAACGCCCGGCAATTCAGAGATGCGCTTCCAGATTTTCTCACTTCTTGGAGCAAGAGGGAGGAGTTGGCATGGTATCAGTCCCAAATGCAGTTAAACATGGCAGAGTGTGTAAACACTTTGGTGCCTGAACGCGGCTCGATGACACAGTGCACCTGTTGACCTTTAATTCAGTCGCGTCCAGGTGGAAGGCTGCAGAGCCACAGGAAAAGGGACATGACATTGTGCACTCGTGGCAATCAATGAGACTCCTGACATTTAAAGCTTGTATCAATCAGCTGCTAATGGGAAAATCAATAGGAAGTCAGAATGACATGCCACTTTATTATTTATGCATTTCTATGATCAATTCACTCGAGGAGTTGGCGGCGTGTCGTGACACGGCGGTGGACCTGCGAGGCTCTGCCCAGCTGATCGATACTGCGAGTTGCTCTGAGCATGATCAAGTGCACGTGCCTCTGTGTTCGCTGCTAATTAGGCTAGATTTCATGACAGAGTGGTTGGAGATGCAATCTTGAGCTGAGACAGCGAGGAATTCAAAATGAAAGGAAGAACCTACTCCGCTCTACAGCTCTCCGGTCTTTGTCACTGTCTGGTGAGTGCTGCAGTTGTGGAGCAGCGATGAGTGTGTCAGATTCAGAGCAGCTAGTCATTGATTCCTTCCTCTTTACAATTGTGATTAATGAGACATTCACGGCAGCTGCATTATCAACACCTTGAAGCCATTTTGGTAGTTTCATAGCTCCAGAATCAGTGATGTTTGACTGAGCTAACTGAGTGTAATGTTATCGTTACCACCCTGCACAGCCACCACACACACACACACACCCCCACGCGGCACTCACATGTGGTGAACTATTGCAAACATGGCACATTCTGTTGCGATGGGAGTCAAGAAAATAGCAGCTCTCAGCGTCACCATGTCCAGTGTGGATGGCTGAAAATGAGCGGCTTTTAATGAGATGCCCCCTGAACCTGCTTGGATTCATTTGTGGCAGTCACATTTAACGGGGTGTAGTGTCAGCGCAATGAGACGGCTAATTCTTCTTGACTAAAAGGAAGCAGAAGAAATCATTTATTTGTCCGCCTGAGCCGCCGGAATGCGCGGCCTGTGCACCGGCCCTCACATTAGTTGGCGCCATCTCAAGAGCTTGGGGAGCGCAACTGTTGCCCAAACAGACAAGCTGTTGGTATTCAGTAGCCAGCCATACTTAAAATAAAATGTGAAAATGTGAAGCTTGCCAAATTGGGAGCGCTGAATAAACACCTTGACAATGTAAACAGCAGCTAATGCCTTTCACGATATTAATCACTCTCATCGTGGTTAACGCTTGTGTCACTGTTTTGTAAATTAGCTGGACTCAAGGTGACTTTGGCTGTGATTTCCCTTTTCACTTCTTATTCAGCTATGTTCCCCCCCCCCACACACACCTTTCCCCTGATGTTTTAGTTATTTATGCCACTTGCTTGTTCTTTCAAAAAACCGCAAGCTGCCTGTTTGATTAATGGTGATGCTTATAGGAGGCCTTGGTGCAGGAGTTTAGCTCGGAGCAAGGTGTGGGGAGGAATGTGTACTGTACAGGAGCCGAGTGTGAAGCTCACACCCTGAGATGATCCACTTCCATAATGAGAGAAATAAATAATGTGCAAGAGTGAGCGGCTGTACTTTCCTGGAAGTTGCACTCCAGAACACCGTGGCTGTCTATTTTTGTATGTGTTTGCCAATTCCAGTACCACACAGGCCCAACTTAGCTCGTCTCTACCTTTGTGAGAAAACGGTGTCATCTCTTGTTAAGCAAAGTAATATATACAGTGTAGATTTTATCTTTATGTATAAGGGGATCAAACGTTAAGATAGTATGTACACCGCAAATCTCTTTTAAAAGGTTGAATCAAACCCTCCCTGTAGTCCAAATAAAAATGTAAATAGGAAAGCATTACTGAATTGGATTTCAATAAGCTTCTATAGGATATTCTTTCCACCCTCATCTGGAATATTATTAAAAGTGTAGTGTAAATACATGATTTGTGAATGCAATTACTGCACACTGAACTCCCACTCAGAATCAATTCTATGTGTTTGCTCAAAGCTCAGTATTGATTCATTTCTCGGTTGCACTTTGAACAGCTTAAAAATAACTCAGCTAATCAGCATGGTTAGCTAAAGGGAGCTCATGACTTTAACTGCCTGCGAGGATGTGAAGTGTTCACACGTGAAGCACCGGGGGTATATGCTATGGAATAAGTCACGCGAGGAGAAGACGATTTCTGGCACTAAAGAATGTAAGATTACAAAGTCCATGATGTATTATATGTGCACTATATATCAAATACATTTATCATGGAAGGTAAGCTCCCTCAAAATGATTAATCCATATGCATTTTCCTCCTGTTTGTATCCTGTCGTTGTTCATTGTTTCGCTATCGATAAGATCTGTTTCTATTCACCTAATGAATATGAGTCTAATTTTGATTCCCCCTTTATCTCTGATGTGGTACCCACACACATCCAGAGATGGGTCGATCTCTCTTTAGATGTTAGATGAACACAGCACTGTGTTGAGCACATTGACCAGACAGAGCCCCCAGGACCGACAAGTGAAGTCAGTGCAAGTCCAAGTCCAATGGTGTGTAAGCGTACGAGAAAAATCACCCTGATTCTGATTGATTAATTACCTATTTAAACAGTTTTAAAACAAACAATGAGTTAACGGTCTTAATCACTAGCTTCAAGTCTTCTTCAATACAGGATGATGATCATTCTGTGAATTATGGTCCCATTCTGAGTGAGATAGAGGAAAAAGCAGGGTATTCTTCAGAGGCTGCCGTTTGGTGCTGGGCAGGCAGCATACAAGTAGCTGTAATGCTAAAAAAAACAGCTTGACAAGGTCAGTGAGAGCAGTTTATTGGCCACAAAACCAAAACAACAATCAGAAGCTAGAATTAAATACTCCACAGAGAAGATGAGGAGCTGCAGAGTTGGGTGGTAATTCATTCTGGGTTCAACGCAACGAGCAACCCCTTTCACAATTTAATGGAGTATAATATAAAAATATTGATCAGTACAGTTATAATGAGCATGGCATTAAAACTATAGATCAGTGTTGGATGTCCTCGGCGGTCTTTCAAGGAGACTTTCAAGCTTCTTATTCCTCGCAATACTCAGACGGCTGGCAAGATGGCGGCACAAGAATCAAAGGAAGGGCGGATCTATGAGGAAGGAAACAGTGAAGCCGTGTAAGAACAGTGTAACACAACCGTTGTCTTTTCCAGTCCAGTGAAGCGCCACCACTAAGCTTCCCTCTGTTGTCAGACTGGTCTTGGTTTCCACACATCTTAAGCCAAACTCACATTTGAGCTGAACCAAACCAGTCCCTGTGACGCTAACCACTGAGCAGGAAACATCAGACAGGCGCACAGAGGGCCTGAAGGACAGCTCCCAGCATTCACCTGGAGTTAAAAAGACATTAACAGATGTGGCGCAGTCGCCATACACACAAAGCGTGGCTGCCTTTGAGGAGCAGCCTGAGTGCTCTCAGGCCACATCCCCAGCTCCCTTTATGATCTGTAATGGGATTGTTGAGGAGCGCCAGCAGCATCCTCATCACAGGACAAAACCCACTTAATGGGATATGATTCGCCATAAAAGGGCGAGGAAGAGCAGTTTCTCACTGAACCCGCTTATCCCTTGGAACCTCCATAGCCCCACATCCCCACCCGTTCCATTCACCTTTCCAAGCGGAGGCTGGCATGCTGATTCGGACCTGTATTTCCCCCACCATTGGCTGGGTGTGTGTATATTGGTGTGTGTGTGTGTGTGTGTGTGTGTGTGTGTGTGTGCCAGGGAGCGGGAGATGAAGAGGCAGATCAGCAGTGCCATGAGAGATGTTGTTTGTGGCTTATCGGAGCACGAGTCGCAGCATGCTCAGTGGTCTTGACCGGCTCAGGGGATGGAGGCACAACTCGCTCGGCTGCAGAGATCTCTGGAAGCGAATGCCGAGCCACGCTGCCGCTGTTTTTCAACCCACTAGCGCCTCGAGACGGCTTATCTTCTCAGCTGGAGTGGAGCGCACCGAGGAAAAGTTTGATGAAGTCTTAACTTCGACTTATTTTTTGCTCTGCCTTGCTTGTAGGTTCACAAACAGTTTCAGCCTGGCTTTGGTATGTCTTACCGGCCTACCAACAATATCCGTTATCATATGCATATCGTACTTTTTGATTGATCGTATCGAAAGTAACTAAAGCTATAAAAAAAATGAAAATAATCACAAGCAGATTTCTAACTTAAGGCTGCACAGGTATTAACGTCTTTACGAATGTGTGGCTTTTTCAGTAAAACACCAAGAAAAGTTGATCAAGGAATCCTCGGGCTGGACTGTGGACCTCCTTACAGTCCCAGTGGATCTGTCCATGGCCACGGTATAGAAAGCAGCAACAATTACAGTGATCAATAACTCTTTCAGTGCACATATGGCATAAGAGTGTCATATTATAATAATATATAGTCTTGAAAAAGAAATCCATCAGTAAGTCCTTGTGTTACCAAACCACCATTAAAATATAAGTTTCTCAAAGGGAAATTCTTAGATATATAATTATAAAATAATGCTGAACCCTTTAGTCACATATTTTTCTTTTAAGAGGTTAAGTATTATTTCTCCTTCCTACTGCTTTGTCCTCCCTCATACATCTCTGTTTACCTTCAGTATTGTAGCCTCCGGCTCACTTGTTTCCGTTGGACCATCAAGGATCTTTGACAGGGTCCTTTTAATCCACTTTCCGTCCCCATTTACCTTGTAAATATAATAGCTTGCCAGGGGGCTTTTGTTACCTTAGGGGCTCTGACCTTCACTGAGAGCCACGCTGTGTCCATGTGTCCTGCTTTTCTACAAAGGTCCACCGCACAATCATCATGTTACCAGTATTGGCAGATGCAGGCGCAATGGTGCATTTTCCTTGTGTGTTCGGATTGTGCAAAGTCAAAAGGTCCGGAATATTTCCCATCTCTCCTGTCCTCAGATATCAGCGTTTCAGCTATGTTTGTATTTGTGTATGTGCACGAGCTCAGCCATGTTGTGTGTGTGTGGTTGTGAATGCGAATGTGAGTGTCAGTGTGTGCCTCAGTGTGTCCATGTGGGCGCGTGTGTTCATTCATGTGCGCATGTCCACCAGGGAGCACTGGGGTGCTTTCAGGCAACACGAAAGCCTCCTCCTCCTCTGTCTGATCTTGGCTGAACAGTGAGCTGGAGCCAGCAGCTAGCAGCCACATCAGCAGTGCAACATGGGAAAAAAATAAAAAAAATAAAAAAGGATCAGCGCCTCTGATTTTTTGCTCAGTGCCAGCTGGACGACATCATGTTGACCTTGCCATGCTTGCACCGAGTCCGTGAAATCAAGCCACGGCCCTGGCCTCAGCACCCTTAACTCTAACAGACACCTAGTCTTGCTACAAACACACACACACACACACACACACACACACACACACACACACACACACACACACCATTTCTTCAGGTACCACAACTACAGCCTGACCTTGGTGGTTGTTCTTGTGACGCTAAGTAGAAAAACAACACAGGGTTGTGCAAAATGAAGCAGTGCTGCTGGCGATCGGGACAAGAGGGGAACGGTTCACACACTGGGTGGTGCAGAGCTTTGCTTATCATGAAATGTTAAGGTTTTGCTGACCTGCAAACAAACCAAAGATAAGACCCCTCTCTCCCGTGGAAGGAGTTTTCCTTGATGTAAGCAGTCGCTATGGATGGACATAGCTGAAAGTTTTACATCTGCAGCGGCTCTGCAGGGAGGCTCATCAGCAAGGTGCCACAATGAATCATGAGCTAAACTAGCAGCGGTTTGTCAGTCCAATTATGTCCAAAATGCCCCTTCTGTTGTCTGCCTTCTGGTTGTGTGCAACTCTAAATTAGACACAAACTAGCTGTGATTAGCCAGATGCAGACATAGGTAGGATTCTCTGAGCTACACTGCCAGATGCAGTCAGTTAGGTAACATCTTTTATAAGCAAACACTAAGGAAAAGGGTCAAGTGTTAGACCTCCTTACTTCTTTTTAAAAGCCCTCTAAAGGAAACGCGCAGAATGCTAATGTCAAATGCAGCATGAAGTGACAACAGATACTGGTGCTGAGTGGGTGTCTGAGTTAGCGAGTGGGCCAATATGTAATCTCGCTGTGGTGACACGCGCACTTTGAGGAACATACGATTCAATCTTTCACTCTCGCCTGCCGTCCTGAAGAAAAGCCTGACACAACTGTCATGTACTCTGGATTCACGCTTCAAGTTTCCACAGGGCAAAGTCGCTGACTGACAAGTATGAGAGGGGCCTTATCTGTTACCTTGCAGGCATTTCATTATAAAAATGCTTGGCTACTGCGCTATCATGGGGAAGATGGTGAATGCAGCTGCCATGAGGCTGACTGGGTAAAAAAAAAAAAAAAGAGACAGGCTTGAGGACAGATTATGTAAAGGTTACAAAAGTGAACTTGGGCACAATCGTTTTTGTTTCTCCTTTATCACTCCCAATTGCCGATCTTGTAACTGTAATATGACATGGATCAAGCTCCAGCGTTTCACAGAAGAATCAAATGCGACATGAGAGATTTGCCTTTGTAGAAAGGCGTCGGTATCAACTCTTCTTCCTCTCCGTGCTATAATACCATGGGGCGTTGTTTAAACGACACGAGCGACTGGGTCCATCTTCCCACAGCAATGACAAGTCACGTTATGGACTAGCTCTGGTGACTCAGCCTGGCAACTGATGGCATGGCTCCATGTAGTGTGACGACTTTGACATGGTCCCAGAGCAGCGCTCATGTGGTCAGGGCACCGGCCCATTTAGAAAAAGGCCAGCGTGGTGGGGGGAGACCAGCTTGAGGTAATGACCCAGAGGGAGAGTGTTTTTCCTCAGCAAGTGGAGGCTGAGAGCGTCTCGACTTGACATATGTTGGAACGCAGTCTAACTCCTTTCCCTTTTTGCCCCAGACACTTTATTCACTGATGAGGAGCCATCCTCATTTAGCTCTGCAATATTTACTGCAGAGTGCTCATTAATGACTCTGGAGGAGAAAACATATTTGCAACTAAAAGGAGTTGAAATGATGATGAAAAATAGTTCATGTCTCTCTGTAGCGCCATGAAATGTGTTTGGATCTTTGGGTGAGGGCACGGTTTTACTTTCAGAGAAGACACATTGGAGGTGGAGGGTCAGAAGATCTTGTCTCGGGGAGAGAGCAGATTTGATTCATTTAAATGGAAATGTGTGCGGTGTTACACATTTCAGTATGACTCATGCTACCTTAAGTATCTTTTAGAGAGATGTTGCAATTAACTCTACTGCCAGCTTGTGACGGCACTCTACCCACCATTTAGTGGTCCTTCACAAAAGCGTCTAAAACAATTCAGGGCAAATATGAAAATTTACCAAGACTGGGGAATTTATTAAAGAATGGCGAATAATATATTCTTATATATATATATATTCTTACTCTTAATATTCTTACTTGTGCTTTTAATGAGAATTTGTACATTGATATTGCACTCAAGTATGTGTGTCAAGTACTGAAATGGTGGCAAGAGGTAATCTGCCTAGCTTAGCATATCGACATGAAGCAGGAGAAAACAGCAAGCTACAGCTAAACACTCTGTTAGGTCAAAAAAAAAAAAAAAAAAAAAAAAAAAAAAAAATATATATATATATATATATATATATATATATATATATATATATATATATATATGTGTGTGGGCCAATATGTCTTATATCTTAATTGTTTAACCTGTAATTGTTTAACCTGTAGACAAATATAAATTAAACTGATTTTAAAGGGAGCAATGTTGTATATTCTTTGACAAACAACAAATTGGCCAACCATGCAGTGTATCAAGTAAATGTAATTGCTCGGATGCAGGTCACTTCTCGGGGACCTCACGTGTGTGTCACAGTTTCGCTCCATCCCAATTCATTCAGCTTCATGTCCTACTGGGAGTGTTTCAGGAGCGGTGCGTTACGTCTGCATCATATTGTTGACTTGTTTGCATTGTTTTTGAAAACTGGCTTGATCTGCTCAGTCCAGCTTGACGTAGCTTCTGTCCACTTCTGTCAAAAACAGATTCGGCACACCGAGCAGAGAGCAACTTCCTGGACGTTTCTGAAATGTGCCGTAGCGTGCTTTGTGAAACCCTGAAAGATTGTCTTAAACGGCCACATCGTGGCCTTAACGCAATGCTGACATGCTCAATGGAAACTGAGGGCTAAAGCCAAGCTAACTGTTTTCCCTTATGTTTAGTCTCAATGCTAAGCTAAGCCAATTGCATAGTGATTTTAACTCATATGGAAAAGACTAATTTCACATTTTGGGAAATATGCAGCGACAAACAGTAACCCCTAAATTCCACCATATCCGTGTTGGGTCTGCATCTTTACCCCACGGCAGTAGAGCTGATAGCTTCGCTGTTGCAGCTCCGGCAATACGAACCCTTTTGTGGCAGATACACAAGGCAGATGCCGGATGCCACAGCACAGCGCATCAAATCAGGTGAATTCAGCACAGAGCAGAAAGGAAGTCAGACGCCGATACAACAACATAACATCTGGCAAATGTATTAATTTTATAAACACCGTTGACACCAGCTGAAAAATCTAAATCTAAGCACGTCTGTTTGTTGTTGTGTCATAACACATACGTATAACTGCAGTCATACATGACTCTGTAATTACTGTGAGGAACTCCTCGGTCACGCAACTCCAGCTGTCCAGCAGTGCTGCACTAAGAGCATGGAGCAAAACCGTAGCAGAGCCTTTCTACCATGTACATGCAACCTGTGGAATTTTTGAACTGGACTTGGATAAACGAACCATATGTGTCATATTAATCAGTGAGCAAAAGAGGAGGATATTTGCTGCCTCCCAATTGCATTTAGATTTCCAGTTTCTGTGGTAATCTGAGCCAACCTTCTTTAACTTCCAAGCAGTATCGATCTCTTCTGCGAATTCTAATTATTATATTTCCCAAACTTTTCCCTCAACATATGGCACCAAAGAACATGTTTAGCTTTGTTTAGGAACACCTATTGCAGCTTTAATCTTACTGATATTAAGTCATATAATGAGCTCAAATTTGAGTGCCTGCTCATCCGTGATTGTCTCTTTGTCATGTTGTATCTGTTGTTACACAGCTGTCAGTGCATTCATCTTTGATGACTGATGGCTGTCAGCTCTGTAATGACAAAGCTGAGGTACATTTTTCATGGACAGCATACTACACATCGCAAATACTGAATGTAGTCATTTTAGCTTCAGTAATTTTTGCGCCATCGTAGCTAATCTTTGCTGTCCTGCTCGCGCAAGATTGATCTTGCTCCTTCTGGGTGTGTTGAAGCCGTACAAGCAATTTTTCACCATGATTTATGTTACGTCTGTTGTTTTATCTGCGAGCACGCAAGTGAATTTTGGATTGTCGTGTGCCAAACACGACAATGACAAATCCTGGAACATCTATTATATGAATCGACAGCTTGTTTGGGGTAGAAGAGCCACACCAATGTCCAGCTGAACCTTTTGACATCTATGTTCCCGCCTTTGTTCGCGTTGTTTGCCTTTCGTTGAAGGACACCCGCGGTGAATGTTTCCCGATGGCTCTACCGTGATGGACAATTCTTGTGATGAAGACAAATGGATTCATGCCTGCCAAGTGAATGAAGAAAACAAAATGATGATAGTTGATTATAAATGAAAAAGTAGGAGGAGCGGAATCATCTTTTTTAATGAAGAAGTTGGGACTAAGATAGCGAGCCCCGCCTCTGTGCTTGTGTCAGGGAATGTGGGAATTGACCAGTTGTGGCTGTGAGTCATTTGTCTCCAACCCCGTTGCTGCTTTTGTATCGAACAGGACTCAGTCAGGCCAATGGTGAATGCCAGCTGGCTGTTAGGGCTGTAAAAGCAAGAGAAAAAAAGAAAAAAACAAACAAATGAAAAACAGAGGCTGAATTAATGGATGCCAGCAGAGGCGAGGCAAGAACCGGCTCTTACTCTGATTAAACATCAGGACCATCAAAGAGGAGGAAGCCATTAGAGGTAGATTGTATTGGCTTTGTGGCGATCTTTGCTTCTATTTTAAAGAAGGCTATGTCAGTACAGAGAGGTTTTGGTCTCCTGCCCCGCACCAATGATGTGTTTGGTGAAGGGAGAATAGCTTTCAAATATGTATTGAGTTTCCATTTATTCTGTACAAAAGGAGAAGGTTGTGGGTGAAGCTGCACATAAACAGCTCAAGGCTAAGAAAAAAAAAAATTAAAAAGAAGAAGAAAAACATGGCACAGCGCAATCCCTCAGGAAAATCCATTATTGGTGACCATGCTTGCACTGACAAATCTCTGGGTAACTAGTTGCCCACAAATGTACAATCTAAAAATGCCCCGAGAATCCACAGAATATCATCGTCATTAGCATAATTGCAAGCACTGCCAACCGGTGGCACACAACATCATTTATTCAAGCATTAATGTGCAGCAGTTGGTAAGTTGTGACACTTTGAACGATTTTGCTGCTCATTGTAAAGTGTACGCCGTGCCTGTTCGCTTTCAAAGCTCACTGCCCAAGGTGCCCACCATCTGGTTCATCCCTGTGGATGCCAGCAACTCGTAAGCCAAAGGCGGGGCGCTGAGGGTTCCTGCCACCAACCCGCATGTAGAGATCGATTTTTTTTTACCATGCAGCCTCGGCAGACCGGAAAAAAAAAAAAAAAAAAGAAAGACGACGGGCTTCTGAGCGCAGTGTAATCTCCCCACGACACAGTGTTTGACACATGTGCAGCTGGGGAGAGATTGTTGAGATTTGCGCATTGATCCGCACACTGGCCCTCTCCACGGGCGCCCTCATTTGAATAAAAAGAGGGGAATATTTTTGTAGAGCTGCGCGAGACCATCAAAAGAGTCAATACGTCTCAGCGAAGAATGGAGTGAGGGTCGTGATCCACAGGGGACGTTTCGAGGAGAACGAGCGGCCGATGTGAATAACTGATGAGGGAGAGGGCAGATGAAGATGATTGGAAGGAAGGAAATGGGAAGTAATCAAGAGCTAACCGGAGATAAAGAGATGTATTTTTTATTTATTTTTTTTGCCTTAAATGATATAGTAGCGCTGTCATTCTGTGAGACACGGGTGATGAATGAGGAGGTAAAGGATATGCGAAAGACAGCATTACTGTTCCGCATCATTAAGATGAGTTATTTAAAGCAACTCCTCTGACTCTTGTATGAGTCCTTTTAAAACTTGACCCCACCTCGAACCATCAACAAAGGAGCATGTCTCGATGTTAGATCAGTGATGTAGTTAAAGTGTGAAAATTCGTAATCTCAAAGGCTCAATTATCATTTTAGGTTGGTCTGAACATAGTTCAGATAGGTCAAACGAGACGTGTGTTAATTACCATACAGCCTCTCTGGTGCATATGGCGTCTTTATTGCAGAGATGTGGCAGACAAAAAACAGCAGCCAGGTAACATTAGAAAGCACTTTTTCTTTCCACTCATAAATTCGCCGGGCACTAAGACAAGCCTCTTATCACTAAAAGGTCATAAACTCGCTCGAGGGGGCCGTTAAACGTGTCCTCTGGCTCCGTCTCGATTTCGTTGCCATGCCAGCACATTTAGTGCAGAAAGGGAGTTCAAACCGTAGACACCCGCTCGTCCAATCAGCGACGTCGGGACGGGGGCCACGTCCGAGGAATTCAGGCTCGGGTCCGAATGGCGCTAATGAGGACAAAGACTTGAATCACAAAGCGAAAAATCTTTAACGGCGCACAAATGGTCAAAGCACATCTGAGGCGAAATGATGAGAAATCGATGTGTGAGCAGATTCAAACACTTCACAGCCTCGTTTAAATGAGTTACAGCCTCACGTCCAGTGTCTTACTCGACCCTTTTTTAACACTGAGTTGTAAAACTGCAAATCCAGTCCTTTTTTTTTTTTCTTTTTTGACCCAGCGGGAACACAGTGATTAATTACATCTTCGTGCATTGTCTTCCATCTGGCAGGGTTACTTATCTCCCCGGGACGAATGACTGCTTAAACTGCTACCATTTCATCTGCAGTTTGGTCTTTTTTTTTACCCCAAAATGTGGTCATAATTTGAGTGCAAATTACCCATTTTCTCTAGTAATTGCAATGAATTTCATGTTAACATGTGCACTAGTGGTTTCTGTCACGATATGCATGGACACTACCAATGTTAGACCAAGCGTACTCTTTATGGAGCATATGGAAGTAGAGGATCGCTCTTTAAAAAGATGGCCGTAAAATGATGCTGTAGAAATTCTGATGATAGAAAGAACTCGTTTAATGCTTAAAAATGGAAAATTAAATTCATAAGCAAAAACACAGCCTCGCCACCACAGTTACTTCAATATCCTGAAGGTCTTGATACCTTACATTTCCAACTTGCATTCTGTACATACTTGCAGTGCGAGACAATTGGATTCATGGGATTGCGCGATCCATTCCATCTCGCCAGGCTTCCGCACACACAATTGGGACCAAACTCACAGCGGTTCAGCCAATCAGAGTATCTTCTTACAGATGACAGCTAAGGGTGTGCTTGTTTGAAAATAACAGTGGTGAGTAGCTCATAATGGCAAGTCGGTAGATGTCGCTTATTCAGGAATATCTCTCTTAAGTTAGCTAATATTAGCTCAAATAAATTAATGTGAAGAGTCATAAGGCTGACTTAGTGATGTTACTTGAAAAGCAATCAATCTGAAGTCCGCCAGCGTGAGCTTATATTAAATGACTCATCAGACAGAGTGAGACTGAGGGAAAAATATTAAACAATGCTTTATGCTGCTGATAAATTCAGCTTTTCACCTTGGAAAATATATAGTCTAATTTCTTCAAAACACCAATGCCTGGCTTTAAAGCCGACAAGCCTTTGGAATGCATTGGAGAAACACAACGCATGACAGACTGTTTGTCATTACATTTAACCACACGTCAGATGCAAACACGTCCAGGGTTGCCGCCATGTGTTCTGTTGCTCTCTACGATCCGAGCTACATGTGACTTGCCTCGATTTGACGCCACTTCCAAGTACACACTATGTATCAATGTAAACACGGTGACTCTAGCCCCCCTCGGCTCCAGCGGCAGTCTCACACGATGAACAATGAGAGGAGACTGAGTCTGTGTGAGCAGGGAGCTATAGACAGATAGTCAAATAAACTGGAGCTGAAGAAGAGAGAGATGAAAGGTAAGACAGGCATGAGATTTGAGGGTGAGAGCAAGAAGAGCGAGGAGAAAGAGATATGTGATCCTGTGCTGAATGAACACTCTTGAGTTATTCATGCCATCTCAAAGAGAAACTTCAAAAACCATGGAAAATATTGCACACCTCTCATCTTTCTTTTCCTTTGTGTTTTGCGCGAGAAAGGCAGTATGTAAATCTCAGGCCCATACTGTGGTGAGATACTACACTAGCTTTTTAAAGAATACACAAGTTCCCAGGTTCATTAATCGTCTTACACTTGCTTCTCCTACTCATAAGGAAAATATTGTTTTTGTCTTCTGATACATCGTTTTAGTTTGGAAGAGAATAACATAAAGGATCCTGAGCAGGAGTGAACAGTCCACCAGGTCGCTATTTTAAAAGATTACAGAAATGTGTAGCCTGGATTTCTTTTATTTATTTTTTTTCATAATTGTGATGGCTAGGTTTTAAATAACAAGCTCTGTCACTTCACAAGTCCATGCCTCAGCCAAGGCTGCACAATTCTTTTAAATTATCATTTCACTGAAAATGTTTTGAAATGTTTTACCTGCGTTTAATCTGATTCAGTAGCAGAGTGGCCATTGGGTCGATTGGGAACCTTCTAGCTCCAGGATGGTAACAGTAATGATCCTTGCAGTGAACGAGGCTGACAGCCCTGAGCACAGAGGCTGTCTTTTCATTCAGACCTCCACCAGGTACCAGCTAATATTTGGCAAAAATATGAAAGTGGCTGGTAGATTTCAGACACATATTGATGTCAGTGGCAAGCAGATTTTCACATTTCAAAAAGTTAATTTCCCACTCTGTAGGGGAGAAAATGAGTCCGTCGTCCCTCAAGTGGTAGAGTCATACAGTACCTGGCCTGTCATGTGGTAGGAAGCATACTGCTACAACAGGAAAGTACAGTGCTGAGGGACTATACATAAAAAAACAACAAAAACATTAACATGGAGCTGGACTTTAGCTAGTGCTTTGACATACTTCGTTCAAGTAGGCAGTGCAAGGGTAAATGTCTTTTAGATCTTGGGAAATTCAGTTACTCTTGCAACCTTTTGAAGTTAAAAACAGGTAAACTTTGATTTTGGTTACACACAGGACACACACTCAGGTCTCCTGGGTGGAGGTCCTGTGTTTGAACCACACAGCTACTGTGTCTAGCTTCCAGTGGGAACCTTTCTCACCTGTTATGCTACTTACTGCATTACAGTAGCATAACTCTAGAAAGGGCAGCAGGAACATACAAGCCTTTATATTTATTTAATATATCACTGACTGTGCAGCTTAGCCATCACACTATGTCAGATCAATAAATGAATGCAATGAAGGCAATAAACAAACATTGTCGGCCACTTTAAGATTATGGCATATGATCAAATTGCAGAGGGGGGAGTGAGCCATGGAGCATGAAGTTCAATTTATTCCTGTGGTTGTTATTATTGGAGAGACAAAAGTATACATTTGACAGTATACAGTATAGTCCACTACTAAATTTGCAAAGTTGGCAAGCTGAAATTCCACGTTTTCTTTTCAGACACAACAGATCTTTAAAGACTGTTAGACTTCAGAGCTCCTGTAATTAATTTAGTCAGACACTAGACCCATGTTGGAAAACAAGTCTTTATCTACAGTATGCTAACACAGCCAGACTTGTCATTCCAGCATTCTAAATGAGTGCTGAGGGATAAATCATGGGTCCGTAGCTTTTCCTTGACCCACGGTCTAACATTCTACCAAAACAGAAACTTGTAGAGTTTGATTATCCTGCCAACTAGCCTCAAACAAATTAGATCAAAACCCCAACTACTTTGACAGCAGCAAACATGATAGACGCCTTTCAAAAAAGCTAATTCAATTAACTCACAAACACATTTCAAAAGGCAATCTAATATAAACATATTAAACCTCAGAGTCTAGGTCACTTGGTCTCCCTGTGTAACCTCTAGCTTTGTCAGTCTTGTGCGTCTCTTTGCTCAGGGGCAAACTTAAGAAAATCATGCTGGAGCCACAGTGTCTGGGGAGGCAAGAAAGTGTCCACGCTTTGATATAACTCGTTGCTCGCCTCAATGTGTCTGCGAATATTGAATCAATGAGGCACCATAGCACAGAAAAACCAATATGTAATTTCCCCCCAGACGCTCCCTGAGCTTTCGTCTGCATGCACCCAGGAGAGAGCAGCGTTCATGCAATAGCCGTCATTCAACTGAAAACCACAAGTGTGGCAACCATGCTGCTTTCTCAGACAGACGCAATTCACACTGCAGCTTCAAAGTGTTCATTTCTGCGGCAGATAACTCTTGGTGACTGTGAAAAAGCACAACCCAAAATGTAGTTTGTAACAAAGGAAGGGTGGACAAATATAAACTCCTCATACTAAAAGAGATTTTGGATCCATCTTCATATCTCAATGACTGAAAAGGTTGATTTCACTGTTGCAGCAACAGGCGTACCAGACCTTCATCATATGCTTGCAGTTTGGTTAAGACACAGCTACTTGGCTTGGTTTAGGCACAAAAACCTACCTGGTTAGATTGAGACACTACAGATACCTGATTATGTTTAGGCACTGCAATTACCTGGCTAGGATTGAGGCACTAAAACTTTTTGGTGTCTAAACCTACCTGGTTGGTTGAGGCACTACAACAACCTGGTTAGGTTTATTCACAAAAAAACTACTTGGTTAGGTTGTGGCAATACACCTACCTGGTTAGGTTTAGACACTAAAACTACTTGGTTGTATTTTGGCACTAAACCTACCTGGTTAGGTTAAGGAAAACATTGTGGTTTGGGTTGAAATAGATATGTTACTTAATCATGCAGTTACATGATGTAGTTACATTATCAACATGACATAACTTCCTTAAATTAGTAAGTTAAGATAACTCACCATTGACCTCTGTTTTCACAACACACACACAGCAGTCTCCAGGGTGTAAGTTATGTGTTTGTTTGACCCAACCAACCGTCTCTGACCTCCTATATATGCAGAGTTTGTCACTCTTTTTAGTACTTTGCACATATTCCTCCTTTACTGACTATGAACATAAATACGGGTCATAATAACATGCTTTCACAGTCAATCTATATGGTTGTTTTTCTGATGAGATTGGTCTTGAAGTTTGCATGGGTATAATTGGAGCTCTAGAGGTGGGTCAGATTAGGTTGACACATTTGTCATATCTATAAAAGGGGCTTTGATATGAAAGTTTTCATGCATGAGCAAAACTAAACAGAAGCTCAAAGAGGCCGGATCACCTGTGCCCAAACTGCAGGTGCAACTGTCTAAAATAAAACTGCTGATTTATGTAATATGTCATGTGGAACAGTTTGGAAAACCATGAAAATACTGCCTGACAACCAGAAAGTTCCCTGACAAAGTGGAATAGCAGCCGCTGTTTGAAATAAAAAAGGGATACATAGGCTAGGACACATATACGGGTGACTAATACTGATTACTGGCATGCATTTAAATGTAACCCTGCCTTGTTGCTGCAATTTATTCCAAACACAGCCCTTATTTTCACTGGGTGTTCATCATGTTTTGTCTCATCCAGTATATTTGCTGTCATTCTTCTGGAAAGTTCCATTTTCATATAATGGCAAACGCTCAGTTAGACAGACCTTTCAGAATAAAAGTACCCGTGTAATAAAAAAGAATGTCAGGTTTTGCCTTAAAAAAGTTTTTTCTTTTTTTTTTTTCCAATTTTGAAATGACATCTTAGTCATTATAATGCATGTGTTGATTCATTTGTATTTCTTTGCCATTCTTGTGCTTCATTACTAAAAGTCATGACTTTAAATTCATTAAAAAAAAAATGAATCTGTGTGGCTCTTCAGTACATCAATTCCCTGGTGATGGGAACACAATGTATTCAACTGTGAATCTTTAGAACTGGATTTTAATTAAAGACATACATATGGCAGGAGATTTTAAAAACTTATGAAAAACTATTTAAGCTGTGAAATCGTATGTCAATGTTTAATTTACCTTCACATTATTGTATTATTGTGTTTTCACTGTAATAGGGGTACGGATTGTGTTTGAACAGTGTGTTTTCTCTTTGCAAGTGAGGATCAAACATGTACAAAGCAAAGAATATAACATGAGATCAACAAGATCATTATTCACGTCTTGATTAATACGTGTTTAAACTTAACAAGCACCAAGGCAACAGGGGACACACACACGCTTAGGTTAGAAGTCTTTTCATTGAACAGAATTTTTAGTTTTTGATGCTGAAGGCCTTTGTGAATGATACATGTAGTGATGTACTCAGAACAAAGAAATACTGTTCTTTCTGTTGTTCTTGTCTTGTCCATAACAAATGACTATAGCCAGTGTCTCCAGGTACTTTTTTTCAGCCAATCTAACACTATGTATTGATACAAAATAATAACCATATAAAGATAATTTCACTTGATTGCCATGTAGACAAACCATTTCAGCTTCTAAAGTAAAATGATTATAATAATCATACGGTAGTTGGCAAAAGATTTGAGCAAATATATATAGCATAGTGGTACAGCGTGTGACTTAATGCCAAATATCGATGCCAATCTCATAGTATTCTGATTTTCTATCTTGCCAGCTGATGCATTTTTAAAAACCGGGACCCAAATGTATGAGTAAAATTACCCAGAGTGCTCTCAGAGCCAGCAGCCCTTCTTTTTTTCCATGCTAAACATGGGCTGATCGTTCCGTGTAATGGCCATGCACTGTCATTAGCTGCACCCGCTTGTTGTATTCCACTTTTTCAGTCTGTGCACACTGACTTTCTGTGCACAATTTGTGTCCACTTAACTCCGAGCTCGTCCCTCTGCCTGTGCAGGAGAACCAGATGATGAAAGATGACCTAGATTGCTTTTGCCGAGTCTGGCTGTGTGCAGTCGATGTGTGACAGAAAACAAGGTGGCGTATCTGGGAAGCTAAGCTAGCCTTATTCCCTCCGGCCCTCGCAAACAAAAGGCACAAACACTGCAACTCTCCACAGACTGGCGGAATTAAAACTTTCCCGCCACTTATGCATCGCTTGTCTTAATGCGTACGCTTTTATATCTTCGCACAACGAGGCTTGCCAGACATTCCTGGCAGCGTCTCAGCCTACCTTGTATCCAGCCACGTTAATAAGGCGAGCGTTATTTTGCTAATTTTGCCTTCCTCTGGGGAGATCCTCCTTCTAAATAGGGCAGCTATAGTTCTGCAAACACTGCCTCAAAAGGGAAAGCGCTTATCCAGTCGCCACATCCTTGCGCAATCATTTCACACATATTACCGAACACTTAAGACTATCGTGACCTGAAGAATGTGTTTGTTTCAGGCGTTCAGCCATTCTCTTGAATTTAAATTTTCCTTTTTATTGCTCAACACCAAATAGGGCAATTAGAATAGAGTACTGTGCACCCGCTAATTAGTAGTAAATGGGAGGTTTGATACATGGAAATGCAAAGTACAACACTGCTGTGAAATTCACCATCTATGGTATTTACAAATGTAAAATGGGGCCTCTGCGCCAGTGATTTGTTAATGAGGACTATTATACTAATCAGAGCACACAGTCAATATGTTTATGGGATGTGTCAGTATGCTGCAAGCTTTTTTTTTCTTTTTTTTTTTTTTTTTCTATTTTGACGTATGTCTGTCAGAATACTGTGCATCCTCAGCTCTAAAATCTTGAAGACTGATCTTTAATCTATCCTGCGTCACTGAGATGTTCCCACTGATGACTGGGAACGTCTCTGAATCACGGCTGCAGCCTCTCTCTCCCGCCCTGACGCTGCAGAGCCTAATGGCTGTATCACGGGCTAGGAGAGAGTCTCCTTAAATACAGTGCGTGCCTCCGAGGCTTCCTCAGCCAGCTGACAGCCCCTGTGCCACTCCGCCGACATCTGCAGGCATAATTAAAATTTCCACTGCTGGCCGGCGCACAGGTCTAATTGATCTCAGACAGAGGCGGGACATGCTCACTGACACACAAACTAATGCATGCATGAGCACTTGGGCACATCCACACTATCTGGTGTGTAGATACACGAACACAGTAGCAAGGACAGGAAGTGGTGTATGTTCAGGAGCCCTTATACACAAACACATTTACACACAAAGGTTTATAATATAAGAGTGTTTGAGCTCAGGCCTGTGCATGTTTGGAGCATCCTTTGATTTGTAATTAATCAGTAGTTTAAAACCGAAGCTTGACAGCATATCTAGTGGTTCTCAACTCTGAATCACTGTCATGGAACACTTTTCATTAGGACTGATATACACTATGGTCATTAAAATCATCCCACACTCTCAGAGCTGAAGGAATTTTGTTCTTTGTTTTTTTAAGAAAAGAAAAAAAAAAAGGTGGAAATAAAAAGCTTTTGTTGGAGAAGGAAAGCCATCCAGCTGGTGGAGGATAAGAGACATAACACAACATTATATAATTTCTCCTAGTTGTTACACTATGTTACAGGAGAGTAACAGAGTGAGAGTAACACCAACTCCAAATGCTACAGAAATAAGCAAAAAACAAATCATACAAGTAATGTAATGTTTTAACATTATCAATCTAATGAATACAACCATGCACTTTCTGAATCCAAGTCTCTCTGTTTTACCAAATTAAGACGAGCCTGATTGCCTTGTGAACTTGTCATAAAACACACTTCAAAGTCAACAGATTACACATTTGAAAGTCAGGAACAACTAAAAAAGGAGTTATTTTTAGGTCAGACTAAGTCAATTTAGAGGGCAATGTTTGCCAAATATAAAGCTGAGAATATACAACACTTTGGCAGTAAGTCAAGTAGTTGCGGAGCATCTGTTGAGCATTAAAAACCTCATGTCCTGTAAGTCTAAGGAACTAGTTCCATATGAAGGCAGGGTGAAAGGACACAGTCACTGTCCTGGCTGGCGCAGTTTGGCTCAAACACATCCAGTGGAAGATCTGCTGCAAATATGTTATTCATATTAAGTCAGTTGCCATTCCATCCGTCAGTTCATTCTCCAGCCTCTGTGAGAGGGTTTGTGTTAGCATATTATGCTAGCATTATCTCCTCTCCCAGCTGGGCTGTCCACTATTTTATGGAGCGGATGTTTCATGGAAAATTATGCTTCAGAATGCACAAATTGGACTAAATGAATGCATAAAGCAGATCAGTTGGCCATCACAGGCTATATGTTTTTGTTGTTTTTTTTTTTATTTTGGTATTAGACTGTCAACACAGCTAATTCCATAGAAAATCCTACACGACATCTTTTTGTAATAACATCCTGTATGGCATTAACAAACAACTAATCTGACAGGACATGCAAGGTTATAAAATCAAATGTGTTGTTGCTTTTCCACATGACACTGTGGTATAGATCTGGTGTCTTTACACAGTCTGTAATCTGCGATGGTTATATCATCCCTCCTCTTTCCTAACCCAGTAATTGTCTCCTTTCAGTACATAAAAGGAAACTCTCCATGTTTTTATGACATAGGAGTGGGGAGGCCCACCTCTTTACGACGCGGAGCATATTGGCGGAGAGATTTAAGCGGAGCATAACATGCAGGAGTCTTTTGAAAATATGATCATAAAGATGATGTCCCCTACACAGGCAAATTGTCTTCAGGTTACAGCTGCCATTACTGCACAAGCAAACTTTACAAAGCCATTACATTCTGAAGCCTTGATAAGCAGAGCAAAGGGAGTGCCGTTAAAACACCTGGGGTGTTTTGTTTGTGCTTCAAGTGAGGCTTTAAAACTTGACAATAACTGGAAAGCACTCAGATAACACACACCTCCTTCAAGGCCAAACAATCCTTTCAACAGTCTATTTTAATAGCAGGGAATGTTTAGAATTTGTATAGATTTTATGTAGATCTGCTAGTTGTAGACAATTAGTTGTAAGCTATTTGGCCAGTGGCAGACATCATATTTTGAATAACATCTAGAATAAATCCTGCCAGGGAACATCTGGGCATTTTATTTTGGGACCATTTGAAGGTGAAATGACATCAAGATTGTTTAGATCAGACATTTAATCTGTGTTAAATAAAAGACTATTGCAAGGTCACCAGCGTATTGACTCGCAAAAGCTCTAAAAAAACTGATGTTGCCTCTTAACAAGTGTGTGGACAGCCTCTCTTTTTCCTCTTCTGTTCTGCACCTGTGCTCAATTAGATGTGCACATTACCAGATTTTGTTCAAGATCCCATTTGTAAGATAGCAAATTTTACTCCTATCTAATCAAATACTGACACTTTCAGATGGCAGCCAACCTGTAATCCAAAAGCCTTTGCCAACTCAGAATCTACAGCACAGTGAAGTCGGATAAGCAATCTACGATTAAACAGACAAATAATAAAATAATTGTAACTACAACCATAGTAAAAGCACGGACCCCAAAGAAAGCAAGCTAAATAAACACAATCTGAGCAAGTCGACAGCAGCAGGCGGGCACGATGCTCTTCTTCTGCACTCCCGGTGGCTTATGAAGTCGCGTGGAGGATGGAACAAAACAGGGTCTCACATGCCAGGTAACACAGGCGTGCCCAGTGGAACCAGAGGGGTGACATGTTCATTATTCTTATGGGCAGTTGAAAATCATCATGACTCATATCTGAGGCCATAGTGATTATTAAAAGCATGTTATGCGAGCAAGCATACCCACTCAAATTGAAATCAAGGGCTCATGAAATAAAAGATTTCGTGCAGTACTGAATCCGAATCATGATGCTTGTTAAAAAATGATGATGTTCTACACCTTCGTCTGAGTCATTTTTCTCCGGCTGGACGACTTGTGTTGTTTGGGGGCGTCCCCCCCCTATTCAAAATGAACAATTCACCTACTGCCTAAGGGTGTTTTGACAGGAAATTCTTTGGTGGTGTTTGGAGCCTGGGTGGTGTCCCCGCAGTATCTCCTTACAGCGGGGAGGGGACAATAGCAGTGCTGGCATAGCAGGAAACATGCTGAGGAGGACAGGAAATAAGAAGCACAAGAACAAATTTCCGTTCTACTGTCTTAAGATTTTCTCACAGGAGATTCTTCTGTGTGCCGTGGGTGAAGGCACCGCCACTCGCAGAGATCAAAGGTGTGATAAAGGGAATAGAACTTTGACAACGTGTTATTATCATGAGCGCAGGGAAGACAGCACGTGGGCCCGCATGAGCCCAAAACACTGCAGGTCAGTTATTACTCTACAATTAGACCTTGCACGTCTGCAAGAATCTGTACCCGTACCTCCACATTCAGTACACAGGCTCAAATTGCAATTACTGCAATGGGGATCCACATATGATGCACACTGGCACCACTGACTTATTCTCTCTGGGCTTCATTAACTTTGAACCCCACCTCAGAACATGAGGTAAGTAATAGATATTTCATGATTGCCATCATTACAGATGTCTGTCAGAATTATTCACGTTTTACCTGAGGGTGCCTCGAGATTCTAATGTTACTTGTCAAAATGACGCACGCACATCTGGGCCTCCTGATTCACGATCTATTCTCAGCCCGAGCTGAGAGATGTTGCTGCTGTCCAGGTAGCATGAAATATTACTGACGTCTGCGCCTGAATGTTGTGCGTCTGCCAGATGGCTTTTCACGAAGAAACGCTCGTGTTTACCCCGAGTTTCCAGATGACCCTGACCGATTACGCTCAAAGTGTATCTTCAAGGGGCGAGGGGCGTTCTGGGACTTCGCGGTGGGATTTCACGCCCCCGTGGGAATGGGTCCTTAAGCTTATGGAGATGCAAACGCAAGGGGCACAACGGGATTCTGTCATGTTCCCCAGTGACTCAGCACAGAGGTGGAGATGAACAGAAGGGGTTCGTCTGGAGGAAGAAGCTTCCAGAGAGGAGCAGTGCGGTGCAGAGCAGGTCAGCTCAGGAACCCTGTCATTAACAAAAAGAGTCATTTGTCGGTACCCACCAACAATCACTCTATTCTAACACACATACAACCAGAAATTGTGGTGTTATTTAGCACATGAATGAGCATGTAAAAAGTAACATTCCTGGCAAGTGATACATCCCATACTGAATGCATCAATTTGAGAAAATGCATCATTCCATTTACTCATACATCTACCATTACTAGTCACAAATAAATAAGCCCAGGCACGAGGATAACATGTTTGCAGTTTCTGCAATCACTGATATGTTCACGTTTGTGCATGTAGCATAGACCTATGTACCACACTGACACCTCTACATTACATCCCATATCATGTTCATATCACACATTCATGACCTGACTGTCACATCAGGAGATGAAGGGGATGGTTGTGTAGTTTACAGACGACAGTGCTGCCAAGCCAGTGACCACAGTGCAAATTATACCGAAATGTGGATCTTTTCCTAAATCTAACCAAGCAGTTTTTTCCTTCTTTCTCAGCATTTCCTCAACATGAAATAACAAATTAAACATAATGAAATGTGAAGTTCCAACATAAAGAATTACACATTTTCACATCATTTATCTGTGGTTTTGTTTGTACTCTGCCAACATTTACAGTACTGTGTTGCTTGAGCTGAAATTAATAAATATTCCTGCAAGCGCATTTCAGGTCTTATTACACATTAATCCATAAAAAACACATGGTAACGCAATTCTCTCAGTAGTCGTCAGGATTTTCACCAACTGCTATCAATATATGGTGACCTAAATACCACAGGGTTTACATCATTATTGGTGATAAATGATGCTCCCTTACTTACTGCTTACACTTTTTTTCTACCCTTCACTGTTTATCACCAGCTCCCAGCTTGAGGTGTCACACATTAGAAATCGTCTCTACCCTGTAACTGGCTGTAAGGAAGACAGAGCATCAGAGAGAGGAATGATGGCATCGGTATTGATAATCAGACCGAGTAGGGTTTATTGATATGTATTGGTTCCCGCTTCCTTGGTATCCTTGGTTTCTAGAGTGCTGCTCAGACAACTAATTCCCACTCTGAATGGAGCCCCTACAAAACTGAATGCATTTGCTTTCCTAATTAGAGAACAGATAAGCGAGTGGCTGCTGATGTTTGGGATATTCTGTGAGCACCTGTCTATCTGCGGATCTCCAGACGGCAACGGCACAATGGCTGGTTTAACAGCCATTTACCGCTGCAATCACCACACACCCCAGACGCCAATAAAAGACACCGTGCATTTACTTTGAGATCGAGTGAAATCATCGGCTTTTGAAGGCGGCAATGCAAGGACAGGGAAACCAGGGGAAATAACATTAAATGGAATGGGCAGTCAACTCCTCCTCTGCCATTTTATTGCCTTTTGAGAGAGATACAGTCACGAAAGACAAAGGCAGCGAACAGGGGTGCCGGGATTTGAACCCAGGGTGAGCAGGCAAAATGTTATTTAAAGCCACCGTGTGTTTTCAGATAAGGGTTTGCCATTTTTCTCTAATGCATTAATTGAAATGTCAACTGGGCTTCTTTGCACTAAGGTTAGTGTTTTATTTTACTTAATGAGCTTTTACACCAATAACTGCACAAGTGTTTATCAATCAAAGATTATGAAATCAGCTATGATGGATTTATACAGTAAACAGTAGATACATAGAATATTATTGTAAGCAACAATAAGTTGCTGCAAAAAGAACGATGCCAGAAACATGAGCCAGAGGTGGAGAAAGGAGCTCGGCGTTTACCTAGAGGGACTGGTGGCGAGGATTTATTTCCAAAGTCATGGCTGAAGGTTTCGCTGACTTCTCACCTCGCAAGATTTCAGAGTGAGACAACATGAGCAGCACCTCCGCTCTGGGTTACAAAAAGAAGCTTACCTTTTAGAATAACAGCCTCTGCTTGTGAGTGGCTGGGTGTTCTCTGACAGTCAGAGTCACACAGGGCCATTACGCTGCTACCATTACAGCCATGTCGCTGCTATTGACTGAGGCGACTGGACCAATTCCCAAACTTTTGGCAAGTAGTAGTCATACACATACCAAAATATGTAATTATAGATCTCAAGTTTATAATGATGGAATTCACCTGCAGGTAACATTCCCATTATTACCAACACATATCTGTGCATTACAATCTTGACGTTGAAAATAGTCTTCTGACTACATTTTGTTCACTCACCTAATGACTAGAATAAATGATGCCTATGTAAGTTTCAGGCATGCTGAAACTTCACACATCTTCTTGTTGCCACTGTATGTTTCTCTATGATTTCTCAATTTAAGTCCAAGCGACGATAATGTGCTTATGCACTTGGGCCTAAAATACCTGTTTTGATCACCGCAAATACATTAAGGTGTCCTGACGGCGTGTGCTGATGAAGGCCCAGAGATGTAGCTGAAAGTCTTTTTGAGCACATGAAGGTTCACGAGCATTTTAATTGGTAATTCCACAGTATTAAGGTGGACTGAACTGTGCACAGAGGAAAATATATAGTCTGTGAGTAACGGTTAAAGCTTCAGCACTGTCAGATTAGGGGTCAAACTGGAGAAGGGGGGGAGGGGGGAATAAATGTTGCATGAGGCGTTCATTTGTTGGAGCCATTTGTCTGTGGAGCAGGAGACAACTGTGACGTGCTGGCAGAGCGAGACTATTTACAGGTATTGGCAGGCCGCTGCGAACACCGTAGCTCTCCCCCAGGGTGTCTGTCTGGTAATCCTTCCAATGCATCTCCTTACCTGTGACACAAGAAGACCGAGTGTTCCAAGCTGCAGACGGGTGGGGGGGGGCGGGGGGTACGCCTGCCAAAAGCCAATTTACATACATTTCTTAATTAGCTGAACACGTGCGTTTGTGAATCAGTAATCAGGATGTGCACCGCACTTCCTTAAACACGAAATCTCAAACCTGCTACACGTCCAGCCCGCATGTTGTGTCGGGACTGAGATGCTGACTCGTCCTCTGAGTATTCTGTGCATGACAGGGTATCTGAGGCGGTCCACAAAGGTCGCAGAAATGTTTTTGCTCCTTACATTTATGAATGCTAATCAAGCGGAGGCCGCTAAACATCAGAGGAAGTCAATTATTCATGCTCTTCCCACAGTCAGCCTCACACAGAATGGAGTATATAGAGAATTTTTTTTTCGGGCATTAATTTAGAATTTAGCTGAAAGACAAACTCAAACATACGCTCATTACGGCAGTATGAATTCCCTTCAACAGTTTATGGTGCTCTCAGAGATGAGTTGCGAGAATTTACATGAGCAAATGTGGCGTGCTAGTCTGTAAGCAATAACAGAGGCATTTACCGGCACCTGCTGAGTTGACTTTAGATGCTATACTTTGTGCTCTCAGGCGGTGTTTGCTGAGCTGTGAAACTGTCAGCATCAGATCCTCCCACCTCGTCTGTCCATCAGTTCAGTCCTCTCTCAGTCCTCTACCTCCGGAGGTTCAGCATTTCTGCCTAAAAAAATGGTATAAAAATGGTAAGAACAAATGTAATGTAAAATTAATGTTGACTACTCTCATAGCAACACTTTCTCACTCCCAGCTCATCAAATACAGCAGCTTGGTCAGTGACCTCAAACTTGGAAGTGTAGCTCCACTGCCCAGTCGGCCATATTCAGCGCGCTGGATGCGAGAGCGGGCTGTACATTAGTGAGATCGATATCGTGTTTCATGTGATATTTGTAGGATTGATATTTCTTATCTCCTCAGGCTTTGCGCTCTTGTGGATTACTGTTATCAAATGTGCACAGATGGAAATAAATGCACCTGATACATAAGGTATTATCTCGCACAACCCTCACTAATCAATAACCCACTGAGATTACGCAGCTCATGTAGCCACCCCCCCCACACACACACACACACACACACACACACACATAAAACAGTGTTTAACTGAGTCATGAGCTTATCATGCTTGTTAGTTTCCCCTGATATTCCTCAAGAGTCTAAATGAGACAGTACATCTGTTATCAGGATTACTGTCTCTTGATACCAGGTGAAGACAGGTAGATGGAGTGATGCAACCTGCCTGTGAATGTCCACCGCTCACAGCAGCAACATAATGGATTTATCACAGCCTGCAGCTGGGATTGGCTTTTTTTTCTCTTTGCGCCCCTAAAAAACTGTTCTTGAAGAAAGCTGGGCATCCTCCCAAAAGTGCTTGCCTCGTTTTTTTTTTTTTTTTTCGTTTTTTTTTTGTTGCTGTTGATCTAGCTCAATAACCGGAGGGAATGAAGGAAAAGGTCTCTTATCGTAAAAACTAATTAAAAAACTTGCTCAGGACGCAGGGAGCGCCTGACAGAGTGCCATTCGTTTTAATCAGACACGCAGCTCCACAATAAAGACGTCACCTCAACAGATGCCCCACTTTCTGAGGGAGAGGCAGGGAGTCTGCGAGGATGACAGGTGTTATTTATTTTTTCTTAAACCCACGTTTCAAATACGTGTCGGCGTTTTGGCAATCGCAATTCTCAGCGATAAGGGCTGGTGTTAGTTTTGCACGGGTGTGCATGTGTTTCTGAGCGTTATTTTTTTTGGTTTTTTTTTGTTTTGTTTTTTTTTAGCTGAACAGGAGGCAAATAAGAGAGAAGGTGGCACAGTGATAACAGGGACACCTTCAGCCTGATCTACCAAACAAAACTGACACGTTTTTGGGGAGAAGTCGTGTTAGAACTTTAATTACTAAGCGTAAACAAGAACAAAAAGAAAAAAAGTTACGTTATGAGCAGCCGAGATGCCCAATATTTTGCATGACTGAACTGCCATTTCTTTACTGCTCGGCAGCTCTGGCTGTCACTGTTGAGAATATTTGGAATAAATTAAATTTAGTGTGTGGAAAAGAGGAGATAAATTAGGCAGCTTAATTTATGTGTGGTTTCCTGGTTGAGCTTTACAGGCCCATAATACTGCATTTAATTGAATTAAGCTAACTTCAGATCATATCACGATGCATCACTGGACCGCTGTGGCACCAGTGGGGACGGAAAAAGCTGCAGCGCGGACTGAAATGTACGGAGGAGAGCGATTTCTCATCTGTTTTTATCACACAGTGGTCGATCGCATTATCATAAAATTTCATTCTATGCATTGGTGGATGCCGTATCAAAACTGCAGGGAAATTTCTGCTCATAAAATGTGGCCTTTGGCAGAATTGTAGATCTAACCTTTAGCCCGCGCTTTGGAGGAGAAACACAAGTGTTTCATTACACTAGAACAGCCTCTTTCACATCTGTTTCAGTGGCATATTTCTCACTTTCTCTGTTCTGCAGACACAAAGGCACCGCTGCCATTCATTGTGTGCCCTCCACAGTCTCTCTCAGCCCTCTGACACGCTCACATTCACATTCTCTGTATCAACACCATGATGAATAGTTTTCATCTGTGAAACAGTCATATTAAACACTAGTTTCCATACATTTGCTTTTCATAATTCATGTCTCGAGGTTAGTGTAATACTGCAGGGCGTGAGCGCTGTTTAAGTGAAACTCTCGCCAAAATGCAACCTAGGCTTTATTTGTGAATGTCTATGGGTCAAACCTTCGTGTAAAAGCATAATTACGATGAAAAAGGCACTTTTAAGATTTACCGTAGTTTCGTTTTCGGGCAAGCTAATTTTCAGTGGGAGTGCAGGGGCACTGGCACGCTAGCATCAAAATCACTACTTTTTAAACACTTAGAAGGCTCGACACAACATGATACTTTGCTCGTAGTATCACCAGGGTCTCATGAACACAAGCATTGAGAACATTGTTTGTGTGCACAGACAATGAAGGTTTTTGAACTGCTCACATTAGCAGCTGGATCTCTGGCTCGCCGCCGTCATGGCAGACAAACAGCGTCGATCCCCAAGTGTGACCTAACAGGAAGGCTTGAGGAGCGGTCCACCATTACTCTCCTTCCTGTTAGGTTAAATACCTCTTTCATCGTAATTATGCTTTTACATGCAGGTTTGACTCGTATACATTCACAAATAAAGCCTAGGTTGCATTTTGGCGAGGGTTTCACTTTAACGAGCCTAAAACACACACTCACATGCTGATCCATGGAGGAGCAGCAGGCCACTGGCGACTGACTTGTTGTCACCATATATATATATTCACCTGATGGTATTTACGCAGCTCTTCGACTTTGGACTACTTTGCTTATTGCTGCCAGGAAGGATCTCAGTGCTGCAATATTCATGTCTGTGAAAATGCATAGCTCGCTCCTGAAATATGGGCACTTTGACTGTGTTCCGAACCCATTTCCCACTAACGCCTTTCCCCTAATTAGATCCGGAGGTCTCTTCTTTTCCTCTAGATCTCTTCTCCGCCCACACACGCTCATACACACACACACACACACACCTCCTCTCACTCCCGGTAGAGTCGGAGTGGAGTTGAGATGAAGGCAACAGAGCTAATTGCATTAGCATCAATTTACTGGTGCGGCAGAGGACAGCTGTGCAATCCAGTGATGTATGGCCCCCACTAAGAGTCCAAAAAAATGTAGCAAGCACCGTTTTTGTGTGCCTGCATGCGTGCGCGTGTGTGTGCGTGTCTGATAGATGATGTATTAACCTCTCCAGCGAGACAATAGGAAACCCAACAACCGCGCTTATTATGATCATCAGAATTATGTCATTAAGCCATTTACATGCACTACAGAAGCCGCCATTAATATTTCCATTTCCACGCAATCTTGACACAGTGATTGCTGAAAGACCAAATTGTCACGAGTCTTCTTCACCACCAACTACAAGCTACATAAATCATTTCCTTCTTGTCACCAGCTGCGGTCATGTTGCTCCCTGCTGTATTTTTCCTCGCTCCCATCTCATTTTCTCACGATCCATCTCAAGACCTGACGACTGGATGTAAACAAAGTCATGGTGCTCCGCATGCCGTAATGAAAGTGCTACAGTTCTTCCGTGATCTTGATTTTAATGACATGTGTGCAGTGCCGGTTCAAAACATGCTCTTCAGCCCAGATTATCTTGTAATGTGAGCGGTATACAGATCCACTCTTAAGTCTCCTGAAGTGCTCCAAGACTCCCCGGGGTCACCCCGATAATATCCCACTTTTAATGTTTAATATTTACAATCTGAGTGATTACACTGGTACTATCCTATACACATCCTTGGGTCCTCGACAACAAACCTATCACTTGAGAAGGAGATCTGACCAGCGAGTTAATGCAGACAGAAAGACAGACAGACAGAGATTCTTGGCTTTCTAGTTAGCTAACTTTTTCAGTGTGTTCTCACAACTTTAGATGACTCTGTTCAACCTGTTACGTAAATCAGATCAGTAATCAGGCTGTGGAGATTGTTGCTAAACTTTAAAGACATTCGACCTTCCATCGACTCGGTGTGTTGTATGCGCTTCTAAACGGAGTGTAGCAAAGAATGCTTTTGCTGCTCTTGTATTTTTTAAATCATCATACCATCAAATCAACTTAATGAGTTTGCACAGTGTCTGTGTCTGACAAGTGCTAATTAGGTTGCACCATCTAACAACAAACAGAGAGTGGCTTCAGACTGTAGCGTCATCAACACAAAAAAATGATGCAACAATCTCAAAGTTCTTTGTTCCTAACATCTTTCCAACACATCTTGCGGATCAGTGCAAAGCTTTAAACGAGTCCATGTTCATAAAAATACTTGTGGGTAGGGTTGGTATAAAGCATCTACCCTGCTACTGATGGCCAAAGGTGCAAAGTACAAAAAGTGCACTTAGTTCTGTACTAAATTGAAATGTTTTCCTCTTAACAGTATTTGAGAAATTCAATTTTGTGATGCTCTGTTCTTTGAAATGATAGACAACAACATACATAACATGATAACATAATTATAATAGTACTGAGATGGTAATGCATCATACATTTTAAAGTCTCCCGCAACAGTTTTCTGCTACTACATTACAATACTTGTACTCCTTGGTGAAGAGTATAAAGTCTTCAGTCGCTGCTCACATCTGTGTTCCTATGCAGCTAACTTTAAAGCAGCATTAATCAGTATTACCCAATTAGGGTCGAAACTTTCCAACAAGCAGCATATCACACATTTTTGATATACTGTAGCCTTATTAAATTGCAGTTCTACTCTTCCTACTGTTGGGTAAGTTAAGTTCAAACGAAAAAAATCTCATCAAAGTTATGTCTAACACAAACAGCTTCATACCACTATCATTAGACCAAGGATATGACTTCATAGTCTGCATTATAAAGACAGTAAACCACTTGCTCAGGCTCAAGTGTCAAATGCACATACTAGCAAGGGGAAATCTTTGACTGTAATCCAGGATAAATATCAACAGAACTGAGTCCAGAAATACAGAAAACCAAGGTTGCAACCTTATGTAGATGAACTACTCCACTAAAAAAAAAAAAACATCACAATAAAACACTCAACTACATAATTACAGGTATTTGGATCACCATATATCAGATTAGGATGTGAGTCATTTACTGTGTTCAGTTATACATTACACTATGAGTGGAGGACACTCAACTGTGCAAGGGGGCGCATTTTTGAAATTCCTGCTTATTATAATAAATCAATGAAGTGTTTGTGGAGCCTGTTCTGGTGGGGATGGGGGGTCCTATGCATTACCTGGCTGGGAGAGAAACTGTTTAGTTGGGAGTATCTGAGCTCCATGCGGCTGCTGCTGTTGATAAGAGTGCTGAGGGTGAGCCAGAACAGTAAAGTCGCAGGCAATAAATCCAAAACAATGAACTCAAAGATGCTAAAAAACTCCAAGGAAGTGAGGGGGGCTGCAGAGTCGAGTGCTTATTGTATCTCTCATTGCGCACAGTCATTTAACCCTTTGTTCATATACAGCTGTTAACTGGTGCAGCTTTAAACTTTCATTTGTTGAGCTTGTTGACTGCGGCTGACATCGGCTGACCTAGGCTCCACTTCTCTGCTGCAAAGGACAGTAATGCATTTCCAGGGACTTGTTGGTTTTACTCTCAGCTGCACTTGTTGAGTGATAATTATGCGTAGCACACAGCAAATACTGTCATGATGTCACAAACAACTCGGTGGACTTTGGTGACTTTCATGAAAAACACTGTACTATATACTGTGTAATTGATTGTCAGCATAATTTCAGACCTGAGAAAATGAAATTTGCAGCAGCTCTAATGCTAAATGGCAAGTCATAATAATGATATATCGCCAAGTCGAGCAGTTTTTGTGTGGGAGGTAAAATTCACATGAAATATGATTAGGCCGTTTCTGTGTATTTTATAGAACGTGAACAGGCTGAATAACAAAGCATGGGCTAAATAGGTGCTAAAGGCACTGCACAGTTAATATCCCACTGAATTACCTGTAATTATTCCAATTAGTATTATCATAATTATCATAATTACATGTCAGCTTCTGGATTATTAACAATGTCGGAAGTAATCTCAGCAAAATAAAACAATCACCTAATTACTTAAAGGGCTTTTTAAAAAGCATGTTTTCCTTTGTCCATTGCTGCAGCGACTCTATTCACCCCCTGTATGATGGCTCCTTTTTAGTGTCTGTCTCTTTAAGCCCCTTGCCTGAAAACCAGTCTGTTCTGATTAGTCAGTTCTCACAGACCCGAGCAATCAAAGCCCACTGCATTACTGTATGTCCTCTGCAGGGTATTTTGCAACCACTGCCGTGCTGGGGGCGTGGCTAAAGGTGGTGACTGTTACAAAAGTCATTGTTGCCCATATAAAGGTACAGTTTGTGAATCTGGTCTGTCCGCTTGGATTGAGTCTGCTGATACTTTCACAGTATGTAGAACTTTGACCTACTTTGTAATTGAATAGGGCATCAAAGTGTAGCATTGCGCTGATATATATGATGTGAACATAAACACAGTTTTTGACAAGTAAAGTTACTTTAGAGTTTTCTGATATATATTTCTAGAGTTTAAGACTAAACAAACAAAATGCATAAAACCCATTTGCCCACTATTTTCACTACTTGTGTTTTGAGTGAACTGATGGTTTAACAGGTTAGTAGACCAATAGGCGCCCCAAGAAACTTTGCTCGTTCCAACGAGGACACTTAATTCTCCACCAGCAACTACGCTGGTCCTGTGAAGAAGCACAAGTCACTCTCATGGCCGTGTGTCTGCATTTCCCTGGCTTCAGGGATCATGCACAGATCTGCTTCAAATACCATGTCACATCCTCTTAACACTGTGGCCTCACAGCGGCGATCTGTACCCATACGTTTGCTTAATGTGCCCCCAAGAACACTGCAGCGTAAATGCCAGCCTCAGAAATCCCCTTTGATGGTACTTCCCTAGAACAAACATGGACTGTATGTTGGCGTAAGTGAGTGCCAGTGCATGCATGCCTATGACACTTTTGTCATCTCAATTTCAGGATCAAACGTCATGCCAGGGTCTCTGCATCCCCCTCCAGTCAGATGGAGCAGGAAATGAGGAGACTGAAGATAAATCCTATCAAGAATAATTATTTCCTACCTTGCTGGATATGCACAGGATGTTCTCAACCTGTGCGAGCGCTGATAACACATTTATTAACCCCGCCTCACCACTAATCTGTGTTGAAATGTTGTTGGATTTCTCCAAAAGGTCAAACTGATCAAAATATGAAAAGTCGACCACAGCTGTTGAGGGTGCTCATTATTAGAGAGATGTCGTGCAGGCGGGTATTGACAGTAGCAACTATGTTGGTTAAACATAACAACTCTAGTTCCATTTAATATTTCAAAGGAAAATTATCCTTAGACTGACTTTTACAGGTTGGGTTTATATTCAGTATCTATGCAGGATAAAATAAACTGTAAAAACACACACACACACACACATACACACGCACACAACCACCACTATCTCCTCCTTCACTCACATCAGGATACTCACCTCTCCCGCCTACACTCTCTGAGGCTGTAAAAAAAAAAATCATGCCTGCTCATTGTTTCCTCTTCAAACTGCTGAACAACTCTGTGATGCCAACAAAGTTAGAACCTTCTTCTCTGATCTAGGTTTTCATACTTTAGCAAGAAGAAAATGTTTTCACCTAATGTAGAAGTGATTTGTACATACATTTTTACCGCAGCGCTGGGAGCACTAATCAAATATCTCGTGACTGAATCTGTTTGAGGAACTGAGACCTTGAACATCAGGTGAGCATTTGTTCAGACCACATTAAAATGTTACTTTTCTTTGCACCCATTTTCTATTTTATTCATTTGCAGTGGTGTGAACAGTTATGTGACCGGAGAATGAAAACCGTGGACGAGAGAGCTTGTTTGTATGTTTCTACAGAATACCAAAATTTCGACAACCATTTTTCTTGTTGATCACCTTGCCCGAAATAACGTAAACACGGAGGGACGACATTCTGAAAAGCACACTGTGGGTCTGTGGTGGGCAGTGTACAATCTCCGGAGTGCCTGCACTATGCTAAAACTTGCATGACCTTTAAACATCATTTGGTTGGCTTGGAATGTACTGTTAACACACATGCTCACCTTAATGCTCTGCAAAAGAGAGGCAAGTAGGTATACAGATTACAAACACACACACACACACACGCATACTCACACACTGAAACACACACATTTTTTTCCTCGGTGAGTAGCCAAAATCAATACCAAACACACTACACTGATTCTATTTGCATGGCTTTGATGTCAGTCTGAGGTTCTCTGGAGAGGAGAACGGTTCGCTTCCCTCTGTAATGCTTGGACACACACATGCACATGCAAATAAACAAATGCTTGCAAATGATGCAAACACACTAGAGGCGCTTGTGCACACACTCGTGAAACTCAGGCTATTATTGCTTGTGATTTAACATTTATTCCCTCACATCATTACAAAGCAGAGCGTTCCTGATTAAAACAGTCAAGTTTGGAATGTGTCGCAGTACAGCCATGGCCCAAGTTCCTGGGGAATGTAGGGACAGTGTCGCCAATTGGATGACAGCTGTTAAATGTCCCCAACAGTGACCTATATATGTGTATGTGTGCAAACATGGCAGTGGCAGCCTCAAAACCAAACACCAAACTAAACCAACAGAACTACTGTAGCAAGATCTCAGAGGGCTGCCCATGTTGCAAATGAATAAACCAATTTATCATAAACAAGACCACCATCTCTGCATGGCATTGGACACCGTCGACACATTTGATTGATGAAGGCACAAATGGAAGTTGATTTAGGTGAGGGTACAGTTGTTTTAGTTGGACGACAATATTAGATTTGAACTCTGCCATTTCAGAGATAGCGTTTGTTTCTTATTACCAGAGTCTCGCAGAAATTGATCAGCACATTTGAAGTTTGGTAGAAAATGCTCCTATTACTCAAGCGTGCCTCAGTGAGCTGTGATAAACTTCTGCATGCTTCTGGTCAAAACAGGCACTTAGTCACTGTGGCAATTACCAGAAATACATCACACCAGCAAATTCATGATTACTCTCAAACACTTCAAGTGATAACTCTATATTTGAATATGAATGCAGAGTTAGTAGGCAAAGAGCAAGATTTTTGTATTTTAAGTGTTCTGTGGTCCGATTGTAGTCCCTGTAGTGATGACTAATCCAGTTTGAGCGGGTTTGTGGTCACATGCATGAAAAAATTGAGAGTGGAAAGCAAAAGAGGTGGACACACTGGCTGAAATACAATCTCAGAATGCACTGGCTATCATCTGATGAGAATGTAGCTTTATTAAAGGTGCGATATGTAAGAATGTGAGTTTAAAACATTCATAAATTCTCAGCATAGTGTGACATTTTGTCAAAGACATCTATATACAGTGTTGCAGAGATATCTATCTCCCAGCAGTCGAAAGCTCCAAAGTGGTGTAAACACCAACACTCCAGCTAGCTGCTCGGCTAAATGAGCTGACAAGCTAACGGTAGTCATGATGCTTAAAAAGAATATGGTTAGTAGATACTCTTTGACATGCTACCCCATTTCGTGGGACGATTTTAAGGTGTGTCGTCTCTCAACTTAAGTCTTGCATCTTTAGCTGCTAATCCGACTGTGAACAATGATGTACGGTAGAGGAAGTCTTTACCCAGATATCAGGATCTCCAAGCCCACACCCTGAAACACTGACCATCGCCCCCAGAGACTAAATCATTGTGAGCCGACACCTGATTGGCTCTGAGAATGAAGCCAGTGTGGGTGTGGGACAGACCCACAGTAAACACTTGTCCATTCTGCTGTGAAGTAGCACAGCCAACCTGAAACACAAAGGAATGTTTGACGAATCAAAAGCAAAACCACACTGTCTAAAACTGACCATTATACAGTATGTGCCTATGACTTCAAACTGCATGAGCACTTTGAAAATGAGCGCCAACTAAAGCTCTAATGTTCAGTCCCCGAGCAAGTTGAACAGATTGCACAGACATGGATAGAGAGCAACACGAGCACCTCTGGGGAATGTCTTGGCAACTTAGCAACTTCATTTAGACTTATCTGCTCCATAAAATGTGAGAACAAGTGCAACAATACTAATAAACAGCAGTTAGTCCGATGAAATTTAAGGTGACGATTTAATTGAATTGAATGTTACAGGTAAGACATGCCCTCCCTGTGTCCCCATACAAAACAATATTACTCTGCTGGCGCAGTGCCTGGACAACCCCGTCATATTCAGAGCAGGCTGGGAACCCTGCCACAATGGCCAATCCTCATTTAATAACAGGTTGGATATATGATCTGTAACAAGGCTACTAATCCTCTGAAAATCAGTTTTTATTCTGAGTGCTGGGAGAGACAATTAACACGCTAACATGCAGATTTTGATGCCCAGCCTAATTTCCTGTCCAGCAGTCAACAGACAATGGGGGCTCTTCCTTTGTTCCCAATCACTGTGGCCACATTCCCATGAGCACAAAAGCCTCTGGAAGTCATTTCTGAGTCTGACTTGGTTTCACACTCAGCCATCATGGCCTCAATTATAGCCTTTCTCAGTCACACATAATCTCATAACTGTACTTTGTCTGAGTAAAATAGCCTTAAAACAGTAAAAAACACATTTTGTTCTTCAAGAAAATAGCTATCAGGTTTGGTTTGAGTGCTGGATCCGTGTCGTCCAGAATCCTAATTTAGCCACGGGGAACAAGGAACATTAATTACTTCGCTAAATTTTCTCAGGATCAATCACTTGGTGTTGGCATGGCGTTGTTGACAACAGGATGTGATGAAATTAGCCCGATTTTCCTGAAATGCAACTGTCAGATTTAATTCCGTCGAGGTGTCGAGTTCAACAAGCTAAACGTCATCCAAATAGATCACACTTTCATCAGTTTCAGTGTGTGAGCTGGGGAAGGTGCTATCTGCCAATCAATGTCCAATACTGTTTGCACATTCAGTTAGTCTCACTGGTTTATTTTCATTAAAGAGCTGCTGCCTTATTTTGAATGTGTCACCTGCAAAGACAAGAGGTGTGTTAATGCTATATCCAATATCCTTGTCAAGATACAGTGAAGATAAAAAGAGATTAAAAAGGTACATGTCTGCGGTATTTTTGGAACTTCTTTTTGAGTTTAGATAAAATGTCATTAAGTCAAACCGGCAGATGCACTTTATAAATAAATGATTGCACAGATGATCTTGACAGATGATTGTCAGTATAAACAACTGCAAACAGTTTTGATTAGCATTGCTGACAATGAAAATAGCTGATGCTCTTTGAAACTGCTTAAATCTGAAAGGAACCTTGTATAGTGAAGCAGCAGTAAGATAATAATGATCCTGCTTTGCAGATGTTGTCCTTTACTTATTCACAGTAAACAAATCAGCCTTGAAAGTCCTGAGTGATTTGCATTCTGCCAAGCTGAGGGGTGAGAATAAAAACACAGTGCGGGAAACAATCAGAGTGACAAAGCATTGGTATTCTTTCAAGATAAAAAGCCACTTTGTAGCCGTAACAGGCGAAGCTTCAGCTGTCAGCGAGGGCCAATCATTTGCTGCTTTCTGAAAGATGATTTTGACAACTGCCTGATTGCAATTTTGGAGTTGTTAAGTAACACTCTGAATGGACACCCTTTGGGTTGAAGATATAATTTCTTATTACCAGACCCAGTTTCCGCCTCATGCATTTAGTCCCAGATGAGTCACAATGAGAAGGTAAATGACCTGTGTTTAATGCCAGCAGCAATCAGATTTGATCTCTTTGATCCCAGCTCCTTTCTATGTGCTGTATAGAAACGACATGGAGAAAAGAGATTATTGATTTACAGCAGCAAAGGTTCAATGTGCAACAAATAATGAATTACATTCTCCGGGAATATATCACAATCAGATGCAATTCATTATAACCAAGCACATGCAACAGTAACCGCTGAATTTAATTCCATTACACTTCCATTTTCTGTAAAAACCCAGGAGCTGATTTGTATCAGATTTGCTAATTTCCCACGTCTGCCATTTGGGAATTAACGGTAAACCTGCAAAGTCACCAAACCGTGATTTTCCTGCAAGCCGTAAAAACTCGATTTTTTTCCCAACTGACAAACAATGTGACACAATATCACCATAAATGCCATGTTTTATGGGAGGAGGATGTACCAGTGTGAGAATATATGGTTGCAGCCAATGTGACGGCAATATTAAAACAGATTATCCAGTTTTCTGTCTGTCACAGACACATTGAAGACTCCTGAAGAACTCAATGTGATTATAGTGGCAAAATGGTCTGGCTGTGTCGGAAATCTCCGTTTCCAGCTACATTATTGGAGATGATCAGCAGATCAATGGGTAGTTTAGCTGGAAATGACTGCTTTTTTCTACAAGGTTAAAAGATGACTGCTCTCATAATATTGATCCACAGATATATATATATATATATATATATATATATATATATATATATATATATATATATATATATATATATATATATATATATATATATATATATATATATATATATATATTTGCCCTACTATTGTTTGCTTACCTATGAAATTTAACAGCAAGTGTCTTCTACCTCTTGAATCTTACCAGTTGTGCAACCCATTGCATAGACTCAATTACAAACAACATTACTCTTTAGATTCTATCAAAATAACAATTCATCTCCCATTAAATGGGATGATGTTTAAGTGTATTCTGTCTAGCTCGTGCAGCCATTACCTCCTTCCATTTGTTCTGTATGAGCTCATTACAGTTCTTTGTTTGAGAGGGTTTGGACGGCTTGTAAATTGTGCCCACAGGAGCTGATAATAAAAAGCAGTTGTCTCAGTAGTTTTCACAACATTGGAAATGCATCGTCCATATGAATATCACTTTGAAAAGGAGCGGGGTTTCAGACTAGCTCACAGTCTCTGCCATACAGCAATGGGATCACGTGTACAATGCACCAGCAGAAGCTTGAAGGCTGAGACTGAAGGGATGAGAATAAAAAAGGTCAAGGTGAAAGTCCCCTGCAGTGTTAGTGACACACTATGAAAAGCCTCTTATACTCTTATACATTTATGACTGCTCCTAAGATGTACATAAATTTCACCGTTGGTACACCAACCAAAGAGTCTTTTTGTGATGATCGATGGCCATCATTTGGATGAGCCATGCATGAGGCATGTGGTTCTGTAATGAAGTCCGATCTTCAATTTGCAGTTAAACAGCAGGGATGAAGGGAAAAGCATTTGTATCGTGGATCTGCTGTGTGACACATGGGCTTGCCATTGTGGCCTGATTTCATTGCCGGAGGAGTTTGGACCGGTTTCTGTCAATTTGTTCAGTCAGTCATTCATGTGATAATAAGACATGATGCTGCTGTAGATACCTCTGATTACACATGAATGATGGATATCACCATTACGTTTTCAAAATTATACTGATTAAGGAGAGGGAGGTGCTCCATCATTCATACATTCCTCAACGAGTGACATGGAATATCAGACTGATTGGGGACATCATGACCTCAGAGTTATGAGATTGTTCAAATTAGACTGATTAGCTTCATTAGCACGTTAAAGGCTCAGTCCCAATTTCCAAAGTTTTGCCCCCTGGCCACAGAGGACAGTTACAAGGGGTAGTGGTCAAAATCTCCCCCTATGAAGTGGGATAAACCTTTAAGACCCGCATACCTCATCAGATATCATTGGTGGCATTTATGTCAACAGATGCAACCACACAACTCCAACATGTTGTCTTCAGCTGTGTTGATTTATTTTGTGTTACCATGGCAATCCTGTTATCATCACAGTGTCATTTGCCATTTATCTGATTGAGACAGAAAAGCACAGACGTTTCTCAATCATTCACAGCTTCAAGTTATCAAACAATTCATCAAATAATAAAGGACACTGCCTCATTACGTCGCTGCTAGCACCGCTTTTTAGGCTGTTAGATCCCGAGTATACCCCTGGCCAGGAGGTACTGGACCAGCTGTCCATTATAAAGGGTCCCTAAACCTAAAAGATGTTACTTTAAAATAGCATTTAGATAAGGACTGCTTAAGTTGGTAGTGAGGAGACTTACCTAGCTTCTCACTGCCTATGTCCAAACGTCTCCTGCTATATCTGGCTTGGCACCTGACATGAATAGCCCCATAGTCAGATACAGTCACCAGCCACACCTGTTAAAAACAGCTCCCCTCTAACACTAGTAACCCATGCACCTGCCTTGCTGTCTGCACTGATATAAGGGACTTCACTGCTGGACTTTAGTTGAATTTCATGCGTCTCTTGCCATCAAAGTGGGGAAATGCAACAATGAAATACATCAGAATGTGGGACTGTCATGCACAAATCAGCAACAACAATGTAACATTAGCTAGCTAGCTTGCTCCAAAAAGATCAGCAAACTAGCAGGGATCATTTCATTCATGTTGACAAAGTGACCATAATACCCGCAATGAAGGAGAATTCTCATAACCCTCCATTTGACGTGTGCCTCTGAAAAACCTCTGTTTAGAGGAACATGTAGCCCTATCACTTTGCCACCTCATGGAGGGTAAGGGCTGAGTGGTTGGGCAAGGGGTGTATATTGAATCCATGAAGGCAAAGATTTTATTCACATGTTCTATCCTTTAAAGTCTTTTAATACCACTGAAACCACTGTTGTTGCTAAATGCTAATGTCAATACATTCATTAAGGGTATTCTGCACAAAAATGCAAAGCACAAGCTGCCATGCTGTATTTGTCTCATCTGTTGATACAGATCTATCCTATCCTTTAGTGTTGTGATATCATTAGAGCGGCAGTGTCTTTGTCTGAATTCTTTTGGTTGATGCAGACTGAGGTTTAGACTACAGGCTCAAGGCAGCGTGCTCTATAATCCCTTTAGCTGCTTTAAAGCCTTTGACACACGAGATACTGGGCCAAGAATCTTTACAAAAAAAAAAAAATAAAAAAACGGTGGTACATGAGGTGCAGCATAGGGGAAGTATTTGCCGATGGCATTGGATTATGTGATACAAACAGTACATCAATGAGGGCAAAATAGAAAAAATAGCATTATTTCCCACCTATTATGTCATCCTTTTTGACTTATTAGAAAAGATGAGAGGAGTCAAAGTGCCATTATTTAGACCAGAGATGAACGGACTGAATTAAGCAGGGGGGTTGGAGTACCAATCAGTAGAAATCTGTTATGACACACTAAGTAAAGATAATTGGAAACTGCGTAGAAAAAAGAAAAAGAAAAAAAACAGATGGATATGTGAATAATGTATGGTACATTCAGACAAAGAAGCTTATATATGTAAACAGTTAATGCCCCAGTGAAATATATGCAGTGAGTTCTTTGAACAACTGGATAAAATTGATGAAATTAGGGATTAAAAATTGTGCAAAAATCATACGTGTGATACAGATAAGTTTACATTCTCCACATATCTCATTCGTTCAGCCCAGTAACTTACTCAGTGTCACCTCGTACAGTATTTAACAAGAGGGAACTGATTCGATGAATGTAACTTGTATTGCTGAGTGCTGATCTGTGAACACCAGTAAAACCAAACACTCTTCCAGTGTGGGAGAAGTTCCTTCTTTCTCTCTAGATTGTCGCTTCAGCTGCTACTGTTCTTCCATAATTGCTGCTTACTTATTCATGTTAATTCAATTGGCTTCAAATGTCAACCTGTAGATAACGCTGTTACAGGTGTTCAGCCGCACCTGCTGAAGAAAACAAGAGACAGATTTGCAGGTGCACATCCCAGCGAGGTTTGATTTGGAGCAATGCTGTCCGAAAACAGCAAATGTGAATTTCAATTTAGGCAACTCCAGTGGTGGAATTGTGGTAGGAACAAGGCTGAAATTATGGTTCTTTGACGATACATGTCTCTGTTATTCTAAGCAAACTGGGCTGTTATGGGTAACCTTGGGTAGCAAACGCTGGTGAAAAAGCCTTCCCATGCACCTTACAAATTCAAGCTGATTAGATGGATCTACTCTGATGAGGACTCAGGTTCAAAGCAGCAATCAAATGTTCAATGCAAATATCTGACGGATAATATGTGTTGCTGTCCGATGAATTTTACTAAAAGACAAGAATGGAGGGACGGGCGTCTGCGTTTTGGCTTAATGAGCAAGCTTGTTAGCGTTGGTTAGCATCATCTGCTGCAGCTGACGAGCTCTGGTGGCGGAGCCCGGGGCTTCTGGAGGAATAAACACCCGGAGTTTAGGAGAGCACAGCGTTTATGTTTTTCAGTGTTTTGGATCAAAATGTAGAGCTGTCGAAATCCACTGTGATGTACTGTAGTTCTCTCTTACTGGACTGATGAATAGAGGGGGAGCGTACTCTACTTTATAAATGTACAGAGAGGAGATGGGGAAAAGAAATGACATTGCAGGATAACAGAAAGACCAGAAGACTCGCGTGAGTGCTTACCCTAGTCAGGATAAATTGACCCAGACACAAACACCCTCTGTGCCGGCTGGTACCTGCAGCTCATGACTGAAGCACAGTAAGGTATTCTGTCTGTATTGGGGAATGTAACCTGCCGTCAAAGAGACAGGACTGATGTGTGCTTCCTGTGTAACACACCGTTTGCAGCCAACTAGTTGGGGGTGTTTCTGTCCACTATTTTTTAGAGTCAATGCTTTTAACAGTACAAAAACAAATCCAGGTACAACTGGATTTATCTTCTGTCGGGGGACACTTTTGGTCCCTGCAGGAGATTGTTTTTAAATAAATTTGCTGTCAGGAAAGACAATTTAAATCACATTCAAATTCTATCTCTTGAATGTTAAATGTGCAACGGCTCCATCAGCTCTACCTGTGTCACTTTGCATACTCAGTCCATCTTTAACGTTGATGATGTCCAACAGTCTAACCGTTACCTGATTAATCTCACAGCTCTGTTATACAGTCGTCATATGCACACAATTCGACTTATGTGAAAAATAATCACTTTTTTCTTGACTGGAATGGATTGTTTCCATAGCTTCTAAAACCCAGTTGGTGTGGAAGCCATGGGGGGTCTCCACTGAGGAATTTCAAAGACTGAGATGAGAAATGAGCTCTGAGCAAACTACACCCTTGCTAACAGCTTCTAAATTTCAAACTGCCTGTAAAAGAAATACACTATCTTTGACAATCTTGTCACAAAGTCAGTGCACACAACATTTAGTGATCCATGGACTTAAACCAACAAGTGCATTCAGACACTGAATTTTCTGTTTTTCTCTGCTTAGTTAAGCATTCCTGTTGAATATGTTGTCAGTAATAGGCACAAGGTATATATGATATGTTACTGACTGATGGCAGTTGGCTGCAGTGACAGCAGAGGGAGGTCAAATCCTCCTTAAGTCCTTAGCTTCATCATTGGTTTTAAGATATTAGGAAGGAGAAAACAATCCCTAAACCAATCAACGTCCTTGTCTGTGTTCATCCCATCGGAGACTGAGCATCATAAATTCATATGCTAACTTTACAATTCAGTCTTGTAATTACCTACACATTCATTCACCAAACCTTGCAGGACAAGAGACAGTATACAAACCTCTAGGGTAAGCTGGTTGACTGACGTCCAAAAAAAGTGCGAAGGAGCGATTTACTGTCAGCATGTGAGGTGTAAGGATGTGAAGAGGCGAACAAAAGTATGTCAAAGGCAGCCCTGTGTGTGTCTTTGGTTTGTAATTGAGTTTCTATAGGGTTAAAGTGCCATCCTATTGGCCCCTGCGTGCACACAGCGGGGATGCCAAGGTGTTTTCTGTCTTGCACAGAATAGCCTTTTAAATTGTTTTCTCAAACACTTCCATTACTGGGGATGTTAAGGCCACTGGTGGTAGTCATTCAGCACCTTGGGGCAACTACCCCTGGCACCTGGAGTAACTGAAGTGCTTTTTTTTTTCATATTTTCTGGCATCCTGTGCAGGTGACATTGTGAGGATGCAGGGGAAAATGAAACGCAGGATCTCAATATCTTGCATTTGATATTGCCAAGCCTTGTTCCAAGGATTGATCCGGCTGGAGCTCAGGAGAGGAGGAGGCTGTTTGAGATGATTCAGCGTTGTTGTGGAGGCACGGTTCAGAACCTCGCACTGGGATAAACTAGAGTTTATGGCTCACTCAGCTGTTCAGGCTAAATATTTTCACATCTCCTGTATGCAATTTGTATTCAACTATTGAATAAAGAAAATTCAAGGGCAAATTGAGTCAAGCAACAGTCCAAACAATTATGCCTTCAAGTGTCAACTTATTAATTCATCAGAAATAAAAATATCAATACAGTATGAGGGTGATATTTTTAAACAGCCTTTAAATGATGTCTTTATTTTATGATCTATTAAGTATTAATAGTATAACTGCAAGTATTAATTAAAAATGTAGATTTTAAGTGAGTGTGAACAGCTGATGAATTGCATGTACTTACCAACAAACTGTGAATTATCTGTCTTTAATAACACCTACAGATCTTGGATAGTCCCCTCCAGCTATATTTAGTCAATGAGCGGTCATCAGAAACAACCACCTCCTATTTGTCCTCTTTGATTTTCTGTTCAAATGTGGTATCTGATCACTGTCCCGGAGTCCACACTGAGGTCTTTTTCTTCTTATCCCCATCCATTCTGTATGCAAAGGCCCTCAACACTCAGCATGTCTAATCCTCTGAGGAAAGAGGGTGAGAGCGCGGCCTTGTACGCTGCAAACAGACAGATAAAGAGGGAGAGCTGAGCGGCTCCCAGACAAAATAAGAATAGGCCTGTTTCTTCAATCTCATCAGCACTGGGAGAGAGCAAAGATTTGGTGAAATGTGAGCGATGTGGACAGACAGAACACGAGCAAAGAGCAAGAGCCGCTGCTCGTTTTCCTCACCCATGTGCACAGTGAACGCTGAAACACAGATCTGAAATCAAATTATGAACACTAGGGAGATTTTGCCAGAGGGGGTGCTGGAAAATGAAGAGCATGTGTATGTGTGTGTGTGTGTGTGTGTGTGTCTGTACTGTAGTGTGTATGTGTTTCATAGACACACCAATGCCCTTGGGCTAATAGAGGTACTTGTGATCTCCTTTCTCTCATCCCTTTTATACCCATCTCTGTCTGTGTGTATGTCTCACTATGTATATTCCTAGACTGCCTGCTGGCCCCATAGTGGCAAGCTTAGCCTCCATGGCGCAAGCCAGCACTTTGAAAAAGTGCAAAGCTGCAGACCAAAGCGGCTTAGAGAGGCAGCGCACACAGAGGCCTCAATGTGAGTCTCTCTCTCTTTTTTTTTTTTTTTTTTTTTTGCCACAATCACCCCTGCTCGCGCTGCTCTCATGCTCCCAGCGGGCTGTGGTAAAAGAAACCGGTGTGTGATCGCACCTGACAGAGACCAGGACAGCGTGCACGTACCCCAGAGCTCTCTGGGACTGCAGCAAGCTCAGTGTTGATCTCTGGCTGCACTCAGCGGTATGACCGACATGTCTCTCTGAGTATTCAAGGCCCCACTGAAGACCGGGATTAAACTGATGTTTTGACAGACAAATTGGCGAGACATCTGTAATTCCACTGCCTCCATCTTTAACTATGCCCTCACAAAATACCGAGCTGTTGGCGCAGTGTTTGACATTTCATGTTTATCAAGACTTATTTTCAGAATAGTAATTAGTTGCGAGCGAAAGAGAATTCTCTATATGTTGCCCCAGGCATTTTCATATGGTTCGAACTGATTTCAAGTTGAGAACAATTCCGGGATTCAAAGTGACTGTGTAATTGAATTTAATTATATTAGTTTTTATTGAGGAGTATCTCCCGTTCGACAAACACCAGAGAAACACATTTTCATGACAATGAAATGGTGTGATGGCTAAAGTAAACATGAGCATTGTTTTTCACATTAAAACAAATTGGTGATTACTTACATTCAGATGTAGTCTGTAATCACTGATTGCATTTTCCCATTTTGACTTGCTGGTTTCTTACTTTGTCAGCACAGAGCACGGTCCGTCCATCAAGAGCTTCATTTGGGATGTCAGGATGTAACCAATGGGATGATTTTAAGGTATTCATTGAAATAGGTTTAAGCGTGTAGCAAAAGCTATGGTGTGTCAGGCTTTTCACTGAAACGAGAGATTTGGGACTGATGTTTTGCAGAACTCCCTCAGGCCGGAGAAAAGTCAGACAGATTTTTCACTCTATCAATAATACATAATTGAAATGTAGCTGCATGCGTTTTTTTAAGTAGTTAACTTAGTCCGGGGCCCATTATCACAGGGGAGCTTCTTTTCAGTTCAGGTGTACCAATTTCCAGATTCGGTATTCTCCTGACAGTAACTGTTACTCCGAGCTGAATCCTATAAAATGCTGTGAGCTCCAGACGTGCAGGGTTACGACTCATTCTGTCTGGTCTCTCACAGTGTGTGGCCTAATTTTTTTTTTTTTTTTTTTTTGTCGCACATCATATTCACTCTTATGCCGCCTCAGGAAACAGGAATCAACCTTTTGTTGAGACCCACAGTCGTATAAACTTGGCGTTAAAGCGAAACTGCTGCCTGAAGTGATGCCCAGTTTGTATCAGAAGCAGTGACGTTTAAATATTGTGGCAGCAGCGAGGCTGCCGCTGCGGTGGAGAGTGGGATGGGGAAAATTCAGGTAAAGTCGCCCTGAGGAAAAGTCTTTTATGCTGTGGCCGAGTGGGAGCATGCAAGATTAACTCTAGTATCCGTGCTTCCTCAAGGTTGCCATAAAGTCCCTTCTGTTGGACAGTGTGGGGAACAGCTGTTACTTCATCAAAGCCCACCTTTCTAAACTACCTGGGTGCATTTGTATGTGTGGATGTGGGTGTTAACGGTGTCTAGGAGGTGGATGTACGTGCTTCCCCCGTGATTTCTTGCATTTGCTCACACTTTTAGTTTTATTGGCGATACACCTCCTAATGCACAAAAGTCCTCCAGCTGTCAGGATGCTCACATGCTTTTGCTTTTGACTTGCGCGCTGAACCCTTACAGCACTTTTGTTTGGACTCCACAGCAGGTCAAGTATTATTGAGTTGAATCAGAAAGTATGTGCAAGTCAACCTGAAGGCTGTGCGTCACAGGGCTCGTGGGCGTCTGAAGGTGCACTTGTGAGCAAGTGGGAAGAGAGTGGGAGTTTATTTGCCAGTTCGTTCCTCACTTTGGGTCATTCTTTGTTTCTCACGAGTGAAAGGAAGAAGTAGAACTTCTAGTTAAAAATGCCTAAAGGGCCCTGCTGATAAGCAGACTGTAGACAGACCTTGTGTTGAGGATTCTAAACAGAAATAATAATTCTGCATGGATGAGAAAATGTGATTACTCGAGATGCAACTGCTACTCACAGAAACACGGGCTTTATGTTTTAATAATATCAAACCAAAAGATATTATGTTCACTGAGTAAATGGATGGCATTTCTGTATTGGCTCAGACAGGAGCATGATTCAGGCTTTTATTGATATTTAAATAGCAACGGCACATATCCATGGTAATAAGGCAGCATTGGATGTATTTCAGGTGTGAATCATCAGCTCTACATTGAGAGGTAGGGACAGGGACTTATCCCTCACAGCCGCATCTCTCAAATTCTGATTAACCCAAGGTCAGGTTAGCCAAACATTTGCATCAACACTGCAAAACCTCATCAATAATTCCATAGCAAAGCTTATCTGTCTGGATATTCTATTATGCAAGCCTTTTTCCTCAGATATCTTAATCTGATTCTCAGCATTTGGTTTGGTTAAACATTTTTTTTTTTCCTTTCTTTCTGTTTCCACCTGGCCCTTCGGCTCATTATACAGTTAAATGAATGCAAATGGTGGGAGTTTAGGCATGATAGTGGTTCTTCTTTTGTAAAATCCCGAACAACTGTGGCTGAGCGCTTCTGTATTCTTCTATAGCACAGCTGCGAGATCAAAACTCAGCAAATACCAGCAAGTCGTGACACCTCGCTTCTATTGACAACAGCCATTTCTCTAATGGATGCAGTTCAGATGTGCGTTGGCGTTATCTGCCGCCACAACAGGTGAGGCTTCACTCATCGTCTCTCACAGGACCCGGGCTAACCTTAGCAAAGCATCCAAAATAAGTTCGGCAGGGCATGCAAAATGTCGTTGCCCTGCAAGGGGAACAAGACGACGATTCATTGCACGTCTCGTTCTAGCGGACTGTCTTGTTACTTTGCAGCAATGCAGAAAGATCAAACTCATAAATATTGTCTCTTCTGGGACTGATGAAAAACAAACAGCCAATTAAAATCCAGCTTGCCTCTGTTGGGTCCTCTCTATCCTCAGTCCCACTTTTACCCTCTTCTTGTTCCATCTGTCAGTGTGTAGGTACAGCCTGGATCGTATATCTAGGTTGCAAAGGTATCTGCTGTATATATTTAATAATGAGGACCCGGGTAGTAATGTTGTCTGCCAGAACCTTTCTTTTCTGCACACCAACCCAGTTCATTCACAGCGTCTCCCTCCTCTTTCCTGTTGTTTATTTGTATAAGCACTACGCCGACATGCTCTCATCTGTTTATGCTCATATACTGTTGACTTCTAAATGTCATGGGTTCTGCTGGCATGTGTTTCCTCTTCCCAGTTGAGCTCTGCTTCCTAGAACACGGATGATGCCAGAAGAGGACACCAAGCACATGAAATCTGCCATCCCCGCTGTTGTACCTCGCTTTGAAAGGTGCACAGGGAAAGTGGAAAGTGACATGTTGCTGTCACTGACACGAAATGATGTCTTTGCAGATCAGCCACGCAGTCACGCTTGTGTTGTGACCGCTCAGGTTTGAATGCTCAAACAGCGGGAATCACTGACAAAAAGGCTATTTGAACACTGGCTCAACATAAGTCGGAGTTATAAAAAGCAGCATGGCATCGAGGCTACAGTCGGCAAGAGAGGGAGCCGGAATCAAATCCTGTGCACAGCCGTAACCTTCTTTTTTTTCCCTTTTTGTGGGATTTCTCTCCCCTGTGCCCATGCAGATTAACTGGGCTGGTTTGGCTACAAAGACATCAGTGACCCAAATGCAATGCATGTTTCCAACAAAAAAATATTTAAGTTTGGGTAAAAACACCTCAGATCATTACAATTCAGCTGTTTTATCTTCCCTTCGAGGAATGAATAACTGTAGAGAAATCTATTTTTGAGCTCTGAACAGCACACAAAACATTAACTTTCTGCAATGATCTGTGCGCTCCATGCTGTGTATGAATCTGAAATACACATCAGAACCCTCCAGATTTTGCAGAAATAGTCTCTCTGTCTCTCTCTTACACACACGCACACACACACACTCACTGAATGTCAGAAAGCAGAGCCCAATTACGATCTTTTCAACTGAGCACAGCCCATTAAGTTCCATTAAATGAGTGCAAAAAAATCAGAGTTGTTTATGTTCCTCCCACAAGTTGAATGGTGTGACAATAGCATGAATTATACATTTTTGGTAATACAACTTTTAAAATCCATTAATGGTTAAGTTTAGGCAATTAAATTATGTAGATGAATGTTAAGGGTTGAGGTTTTGGCACTTATAAGCTCGATAAATGGAACACAGTGATTAAAGTTTAAAAAAAAAGGCTTCGGCCAAGGTTAAAGGAGAACATTTGAGTGAAATATTAATGTCTCCTCCACATACCATGATTGTTGCTGGGATGAATTATTTTCATCATGTTTTACGGTGCAATTACATGATTTCACAAAATACCAGAGCAGGCTTAGAAATGCTTGGCATTTCAAAAGCTAATCAAACATTTTTGAGGGAAGTGAAAGAAAAATCCACAGGCCCTCAGTTATGGTAAATACAGCAGGTTGAAGTTAAACCAGGGAACAGCTCTGCGATGCAGCAAATGCTCACTGTGTAGAGTTCCCTTCATAACTTCAGTGTACACATTCGAGTGTTGGATGAAGGGATCTAACAGGGTTCTTATACCTATGTGATCGTACTAAGATGCTTCATTGACTGTAAGGCTCTGAAGGTCTCTGAAATGAAGCTGGTGTGTAACATCCCATTGTCTTATACTGTATATCAGCATGGTTGCAACAAAATGCCCGCTAACACTTTGAAAATTAAGCCTGTTGACAAACAGTTCACTTATCATCACAGATTATGACTTTTGGACTGTTAATGTTATTAAGATGTTGTAGTTTGGTTGGATTAAGGCTCCTTAATTTCTTAGGTTAGGTTTGGGAACATCATCATTCTTTAGATTAACGTGACTTAATTGAGTTATTTTATTTCCATACGTTAACCTTAACGTTTACATCATAGATGAACAATAAATCACTCTTGACTCTTGGTCACAAACAGGACATGAATCCCAGTCTAGGGAAAGTCCAAGCACCCCAGCCACCCCTGAATCAGACTGGGCAGCTCAGCATCAGTTCTACATGTTGACAGTGAGAATGGGTTGATTATTGTCCTATATAGTTAATGGGATTTATCTTATATAATTACCGAACACAAATGATATCCCAGTCTACATATGCCCAAACATTAAGCAAACCTAAATTTTCCCTAGATAAAGCAATCACACGATACAATCATCCAATGTATGATAATACATGCAGCCCATCAAATGTGTCTTCTGATTATGTTAATCCACATTTGGAGAACTAACAAGCTTTTGAGCGAGGACAGCAGTGTATCTGGGGTAAACCCAGCTCGTCTAAAAGCCTCGTCTATTGTTTTTGCGAATTGAAATAAATATGAGCGGTCCTTAATAAAGTTGATGAAAGTTATTCTGAGTGTGATGACAGCAGAAAAGCTCTCCATGCTCATTTGTGCTGACTGCTGCTTGTGTCAATAACAAGGGCCAACCTTTTGGCCTCTGAATCTCTTTTCATCCCCAGTCAGTCCAGCAGCTAAATTATGCCAAAGCATTCTCTGTCTGCTTCAAGGCAAGAGCCCTGATTGCCTCATCACTGCCAGCCAACACTCGGTGCCAAGTACAGCCCTTATCTGAAATACTTGCCAATCAATCATAGGCACAAACTTTCCCATCTGATGGATGCTGGATACCCACAGAGTGCAGCCAGATGGTTTCAGAATTCAAAGCATCTTCCCTGATCTCCATTTTAGCACCGTGCTTCTTGTCGTAGACATTTCTCAACACATCTATCTGATGTCTGGCAGACACGTCCTGCTTTTCGGCATAATGACCATCTGCGTGTGTCGTGGCCCTTTGAGGTGGCGGCAGCCCGGCTCCTTTGCTACGAGTTTTGTCCTTTAGATCACGAACAATAACCTATTCCTTCACATCTCTGTGCAGTCGGAGCGGAATTTAAATGAATACAACTCGAAGGCAGATGGATTGGGCTATAATTGAACATTAACACAGCCCGCACTCCTTGATACAACTGTTTTCCGAGTATTGGAAACACCACTTTGGTTTGTGGAGGCACCACTTTTTCTTTCATTAGACACCAGTCTTGTTAGAGCCTCTCATTTATAAGCTCCCAGTTTTGCAGTGTGGCTAAGGGCCCTGGGGCAGAAAATAACTACAACACACACCTGAGCTGGGAATACACAAATACAGATGCAGCCCAGCACATTCTCTCCAACTTGTGCATTGTTTATTAAAAAAAAAAAAAAAAAAATAGAATATGGCTCTATCTATCCCATTATGCAAACCAGTCATGTTTTTGAGGCATTCTCAGCTATCTGCCCCATCAAACTCTCCCTCTCCTCTCCGAAGCTTGTCAACTCTGGTTAAGCAATGTGTCAGGAATGAGCAGACAGAGGCCGATTAGTTTGCCTTCCCCTCTTCCTCACTGCTCCATACAATCATCTCCTTTCCATCTCTAACATCTCTGATGACAGATAGATTGCTCGCAGCATTTCCTGTCCTCCTTGGATTCCCTTTGCCCCCCGTCTCCCTCCTCCCCTCACTTCGTCTTTTGGCAGGATGATGCCATGTTCAGCATCCAGAAGGTTCTGCTAGTGAAGTGAAGGGTGTAAGAACCATTTCCCAGCTGGTTTTTGCAGGATTGTTTTCCTTTTTATCCCCAGAGAGCTCATTTGAGGTGAGATTTTGAGGAGTTGAGTGAGTTATTAACAACACTGGTTCAATCCAGCATCCGTCACTGTTTTTCTTCTTTTGCTGTCTTTCACTCTTAATGCTCCCGTCTACTGATAGCGTTCTCGGCACTGAAGTTATCCCTGACAGGGCTCATCGTGAAGCATTTGGAATTTAGTAACAAGGTGGAGAGCTTCAAAAATGAAAGAAGTGAGAAACAGCACCGTACACAGTTTCTTCAGCTGGGCTGTGACTGTCTGTCAGAGAATGAAAACTGTGAACCATAACTGTATGTCCATAAATGGTACGGATACCTCATTTCAAAAGGGAGCCAGAATATGTGGTCCCATTGGTAAGGCTAAGGTAAATGGACGTGCGTTTCTATGCGCTATGTCTATTGACCGCTCAATGCCCTTTACAGCATTTGTCACATTCACACACACATTCATACACTGATTGCAGAGGTGTTAACGGCTCATCAGGGGGAACTTGGGGGGGTCAATATCTCGCTCAAGGATGACATGCAGACAGGGGGGACAGGGATTTGAACCAATGACCTTCTGACTACTGACGACCCACTCTACCACCTGAGCTAGAGTCACAAAGGTTGATGAAACCTCAGGAGGAGGCTTTATTCTTTGCATCAGGGTGCTGCCTCTAACCAGGTCAATCCAACTACAAGAATTTTCCCAACCACAGAGTTAACCAAGGCTATCTGTCTTTATCTGTGTTGCCACATAAAGGCTACAGACATAGGTGCACAGTAAAGGTTACCTCTTCGCACCTGGCTAATCATGAAGTGAGGGATGCTTGCTGAAAAGTTACAGAAATTGTCAGAGTAGAAAGGTTTCAGACACTGTTTGACTCTCTGTGCTTTGGTTGAAGCATGCTGACTCCTTGACAGTTGGATAGGGGTGGGGGGTCGACCACTTGACTGGGCTGTTGGTGTTCCAGCAATACCAAATCTCAGAGTGCTTTCACACCTAACCTAACCCATAACACATTTACCCATTAAGTTTGGCTCATTTAGGCTGGTGTGAAAGCTGTCAGTCAAACTCTTGTGCCTGCTGGACTACACAAGCTTGAAATTACAAAGCTGAACTACCACTGAATCAATCTGCTGCTCGTAAACTGTTCTGGAAGCGATCCTGCTATAAGCACCGGGGTCTATAGTTATTCAAATTCATCGATTCAGCTCATGACTGCGGAGATTTTCACTGATGGATCTAAAAGTGAAATGTTGTTAAAACAGATGTGTATTGATCTTGTGTCTTATTTAAAGGTCCCATATTATACTGTTTTTCATCAATTTCACACAGCTGTCAGAGGTCCAACAACACTGTGTTCGATATGTATCGCCCCAAACCCATCCGTGGTCCTGAATTTCAGCTGTCTAAAAGTCGCTCTACTGAGAGCAGGCTGTTTCTATGTCTGCACCTTTAAATGCTTATGAGCATAATGTCTAATATCTATAATAATATCTCCTATCACTGCGCAGAGGAGGCCGGCCTATGAAAATGACTCCTTTCGTTACATAACGACAGGAGCTGAATCTGAACAGCCTGTAGTGGGTGGGCTGCAGAGACCATGCAGGAATTATTTGTTTTCCTCACTCTGGGAGTTGGCAGGCTCAGGGAGGACCAGCTTATATATGTAGAGACCAGAGAAAACATGTTTTTCATAATATGGGACCTTTAATGTATTTCGGTTGTTCGTCATTATTTAAAACTGAGAGAAACATAGCGATCTCACAGTTTACTACTCTTTTCCCGACTTGAGGACAGATTATCTGCTCAAAACGATCCTTTAGTGTAATGGGTATTCAGACATATGCTGAAGGTTACCGACTGGATCAGATTAGAGTGTCTCCTGCGGTGCAAAATGAACAGCAGTGCAATATTAAGTAGAAACCCGCAAGCCATTGAGAGTGAGCTGACTGGGAAGCATTGCCAAACGGAGGGTGCAAACTTGTGTCGAACAGAAAAAGTGACTGCTGACAGCGAGGATAAGACTTGTTTCTCCTGAGCTGTGGACGGTAGAAAAGGAGGACGAGCTTGTGGTAGTATGGCAACAGAATGAGTGCTTGTTGAACTTCTTGTGAAAGAGGTCTTTCAGTGCAAAAGATAGGACAGTGCAACTTACTAGCTCACTACGACAGTCCACCTTCATGTTTGTTTTTTTCTGAAGTGACATTTGATTGTGCAACTTTCTGTGAGGTCTCACGTCCACCATATCCCCACTCAGACACAGTTTATTAATTGTTAATAAGTGTGTGATATTGTGTCCTGCATGAAACACCTGATTTCTACATTCTTACAATTAAGATGTAACAAAAAGGTTAAAGTTCCACCATAATAAAAAAAAAAATGAGATTTCCATGTCCTATTATGGTACCTGCTCAGGCCTTTGAGAGCTAACCAATCAGAGCAGAATTTTCAGCTTTTTCAGGAAAGAGTCCTTAAAGAGACAGGCACTAAAATGGAGCATTCAAAGAAAGCGTGAGGATTCAGACATGTAAATATTCTTTTAGTAGATGCACTGAATAAAAGAATGAACCTGGAAATGTCACAATATGGGACATTTGAATCTGTGATTATGTCTGTGGTCTCCCAAGCTTGTTTATAATGTCTATATGTGTGGCAGATCAGACAAAGCAGTTCACAGACTTCGCAGTCATTCCTCACACAAGCACCCCATGGCGTTAGCATAACAGCGACACATTATCTTCCACGCTGAAAGTCGGAAAAATCGACAGCGGAGGGGTACGCTCAGCAGTCAGCCCAGTAATGGGTCAGGCCTGTTTGCATGAGCGTGAACACACTCTGTTTTACACATCACTTCTCAACTGGCAAGGCTAAAGCTCCCATTAACTGTGTTACTGAAGCATGAGGGCGCAGGTAGCCACATGCTGCATAGATATGCACTGCCCTTTTGAGACAAGCTCTGAATTCCCTGTCAAAATGAATCCAGGGCCCCATGCTCAGTGAGTCCAGCGAGACAGCCCCAGCAAAGATAATGAGCGGCGGGCTCCGTGCTTCCACCAGCCACGACTGTTCAACAGTTTAATTTGCTGATCAATATGTAAGTCAATTAGTCAACTTACCCATGAATTACTATTTGCTTGTGCACACAGCTGAGCGTGTGCCTGTCAAATACTGTATGGGCTTTGTCCCTCCAATCACAAACACATGGGTCATTTTAATTAAACATGGAAATTGCATCAGCTTCCTGCTCCCTCCCGTTCCTCTCCACCTCTTCATCAATGTCTGTTTTTGTCCTCCTTACAGCAGCGCTTTGCCACCATTGACGTGCAAATTGGCTCCATCTCGATCATCTCTCTCTCGTTGTGTTCCTTCCCCGCTGCTCATTAAATTGCAGTGTACTCAACAGGGGGAAAAGCATCTACGAGGGCTCTGATAGGCTGCTAATGTTTGCTCATCAAGGGTCATTAATCATACTTTGAGAGGGCTAAGCGACAAAGTTTCACAGCGTCGGTCTACTTTTGAGTCAAGAGTGCTTTGACAATTACACTTGGCAGGTTGTTTTTCGGCTGATTTTTAACCCTTCGGGTGCTGGAGATTGCCCGGGGGGCTTTAACCTGCAACTGTGCATACTTACTATGCATGCATCAAAGACTTTCAGCTATGTTCACATAGGTGGTGACTAATAGAATATTGTGTTGCACTGGACGTAATGGCCCAACACAACTGTAATCACGGATTCCTTAATATACAGCATTAGTGTTTAAGTCAGCAGAAAACAGAGTCACATGCAAATACCCAGCTACATTAAAAAGCCATCATCCTTATTGCTTCATGAACAGTTTTTTTCATTGAAGCTGCAGACATAAGGGATTCTTTACCTAGCTGTTTCTTAATAGTGCCAGACGTTTCCAGGCTAAGGTTATTTAGTTTCACCGTTGCCGCAAAAAAAAGAAAAAAAGAAAAATCAGCCTCGCTTAGATTTCCATAAACTATCCAATTATTTCTCCAGTGTGGGATATTAACCAGGACTCATTTCAGGTTTGGTGTGATTGTAGCTTGTCATTACTCCAGTGCTGTGTGTGTGTGTGTGTGTGTGAAGCAGATTGTATTGTCCTGAAAAAAAGAGCCCCTCAACACAATTGTATAAGTCCATATTTGATTTTATCAGCATCTCTGGGGTCATATGACTACCTGCTCCCATTAAAACACAACGCGGCAAATATGCGGCAGATCTGATTATGCAAATAATACAAACAAATCGCATTAATAATATTCATGAAATTATGATGATTTCTACAAATGTTCATCTCTTCATCGACAATCGACAGAAAATGAAGTTGACCTTTGGATCGGCTCAGTGCGCGACAGAGTAACGGCATCACTTAATGGAAGTCAAGCACAATGCATCTCTTTTATTATTTATTTATTGACATGGCATTTTGATTAGATTCATTCCACTATTGTTAGTGTGGGTCCTGTCTGACAGTAGCCAACGCAATTTCTACTTTGCTGGAGGGGTTGGCTGGAGTTTAAAGGTTAGGATAGCAGGCTTTGTGGCTTAAATGTCACTGGTTGGAATCCCTGATCAAGTCTGTTAATATCTATCAGTTTTATTGCCCAGCTTTGACAGTTAGTAGCCACAGCTAATGAAAAACTGCATTTTCTCAGGATGCCCTTTGGATTTATTCGTTTCAATATTGTGCTCAGTAGCACTTAAATTTTTTATTCAAAGGGCTAATGTTTCCCAGAGTTCCTCTTTCTTTGAAATAGATGGAGCAGTGTGCGCTTTCTTTCAAGTCTGCTGAAGAGTTTCATCACACTGGGCTTCAGTGGAAGTTTTTTTTTTCTGTTTTTTTCTTGTCTACTAAATGTTTTAGAGATGCTTCCTCCTTAAATAGAAACAAAGAACCCCGAATACTTTCTTTTTTGGTGTGAAACACATAACGAACATAACAAACCTAAAGCCCCAGATCTGCCAGGAAAAATCGGCAAAGCTGAATGATTAATACTTGCCAGTGGTTGCTTAGAAAAAATTGGCTTCAAGTGTGAGGGTGAAATTCCAGAAGCTCAGTCCTCTTTTTGTAGGCTAGCATGTTCTCCCATCAGCCCTCCAGGAGCCTAAAATTCCAGATTTCAGTGCAACTTATTATTTTTTTTTTTAAAGATAACTTAGCAACTCTTTATTTCACAGGTCTGGAAATGTCATGGTAAGTAGATGGTAATTACAAAGTCACATATTTGACATTTCTTCGAAATGCCTCCCAAATTACAACATTTATGATTAAATAATAATGTTCCTCTATTTTCTATCGAACAATGGATAAATACCTGGTAATTTCTTGATTACCTATCAGGAAACATTCCAACTGGTTCTTGTCATCAACCCTCAGCAGGCCACTAACTTGAAGTTATTTACTGCAGCTTAATTCTATAATTACATGTTTTTGCTTCCAGCTCCAGCTCCATGTGAGTTAATTGAAGTACATTTTTTTTTTGACCAGTTACATCTCACCAAACTCACCAAATTTGCGACCACCTACTTGCCATAAAATGTCTGAACCTGTAAAAAATGTAACCGCAAATTATTTGCATAACGAAGCAGATGGGGATTGCATGATATGATGGGTACTCGTGGGTACTTTACACACCCTGTGTGCTTGTTAAAGTACACATCCTTGTGACCTCCTTGACTCACTCAAGTGTAAAACCAATCATAAATAAAAATTAAATGTTAATTATGCATCAAGTCAGGAAGGGGGCGTCAGTTATATTTCTAGCCATGTCAGCTATTCCTTATATGAAGATACATGCCTCTGCAGGCTGCTACTGATTGCTGCTACATGGGAGACGTTCCTGTCCGTCTCTCTTTCTCACTATAGCCCCTCTTGATATTCTTTGTATTTTCTACCATCACACGTAGACAGAAGTCTTTCCTGTGTGCTGCAGAGCTTGCAGGTGCGGTAGTAAATTTCACACCGCCTCCTCTGAATTATCTCCGTTCTCTGTCAACTATAATCTTATTTTATGGCAGCTGTCTGTTTTATTAACACTATTTAATATCCAGCTATGTGCCAAGACAGTTTGCATACAGCCGCGCTGGCCGCTCGATACTTCCCTTGCTTCTTTAATCAACAGCAGCCACATGAGGAGGTACTCTCAGGGGCATTGGCATTTTTTATTTATTTATTTATTTATTTTTTTGGTTAAAGCATTTATGCAAAAACACAAAGGCGTAATGTGGAATCAATTTTACTTTGTATCTGTGCAACTCCAGCATGGAATAATCTATGATGTAAATTGCATTTAATCCTGCAAGGAAAAAAAAAAAACAGTCAACCTGCAGCCACTTGGGCATACAAGCATTGGCACATATTTATTCAGCATCCCACATGGATGATTGATTGTGTAACTTCTTCACTGGATATAATAAGCAAGAAAAATGATTGAATAGAGCAGACAGCATTTATTTCCAGCTGAAACACTGAATGGGTGAATATATAAAGACTGTCAGGAAAAATGAGCATGGTATTGTGAAGAGAGTCTGACGGACACCAGGCATCTGATGAAATAAAGAGTGTTAGTAGAACTGTTCACGTAGCAGTGTAGCATGTAGCGGGTCATTTTCAAAGAGTGTGCACATTGGTAGCGCTGTCAGTTCCATTCTTTGTTCATATGCTTATTTTCAACAAACCTTTTTTTCTTCTCTGGGCCACAATAGAGAAATCCCAGCATGCATTGTTGCAGAAGGCCAGGCAGTGTTCTGGACAAACCCATCAAAGTGCAGGCACATAAGGGCTTCGCTCTTTCTGCATTCATGTCTGTATTTGTGTTTTTGCGGACATCATCACTCACAGCCCAATTCAAAGTCTGCGTCTAGCCACGTTTGGTCCAAATTCCCAGAGGTGGTCCTGCTCCTCGTGAGGATGCTTTCAGAGATGAATTGTCCAAATGAGCCGGACTCATTGCTGTTTGGGACACCAAGCAGAGTTTTGAGATATTTTCAGGTGATAAAATAGAGTCATATCATTCACGTATTGCCTACTTGACAGCCACTTGTCTTGGCAAGGAGCAGGTCTGACATCTAGACGACTGGCTCGTGAATGTCCGGAGGAGAACAGTCTCATCTTGGTGAGGCCCATGCTCTCTTATCAGTGGCACTGATATTTTGCATAGACAATATAATTCCTTCTAGAAGACTCAATCATTTGTTGCAGGCTTACTTATTGGTGCTACATCGATGTTCTGGAGGAAAACTGTTCACTACAGTCAGTGTGATGACATCACCAGCTCCAGTGATGTCATCAGGAATGCCATGCCCTTTTCACTGCAGATACTTTGACTTGTCAAGGCAGGAAAAGCTGTGACCAATAATGTTAACAATGGTTCCATTCTATTAAGTGTCCCAGTAAGCTATGTCAGTGAGTGAGCATGCACAGTACCAGAGCCCTGGAGCTAACTCACCTAAATGCAATGCAACCATCACCAATGTTATACATTTCATCTGTGTTTTTTCCTGCTTTGACAAGTCCAAACGTCTGCTGTGAAAATGGTCAGTTACAAATGATGTGCATGGTATACTACAGTCTATACTCATCATGACAAAGTCTTATAGATACGTATTGTGCTTTACACTGTTAAACACTATTTTTATATTTCCACATCATATTGCCTATATACTTTTGTTAAATGCCTTCTGACAAGACACATTTTTTTATTATTTTACTATACATCATTTACATACATATATAATATATCATTTCTGTTTGGTTGTGATGTATTATCAGTGTGTTTTCCTGCAAATTAAAATAGACCAGATGCTGAAACTACAGCAGATTGTGAAACATGGCATGTCCTGTGTGAACTGTCCAATTAGTCAACATAAGTGCAGAAAGTGGACAAAGTGTTCCCCCCTCTGAGCTGTGACAAAGGAATAGTAAAACAAAATGATAATTTATCAGCCCTCATATTAGGCTCAGATGAACAGACAGACAGAGCAAGAGCTGTGAGTTTTGTCTCTCATGTTTTAAACTGAAAACACGGAAGAGAAGGTATCTCTTAATGCCCGCTGAACAATGTCCCCCTACCCTGAATGTTTGATAAGTTTCCATGCCCGATCACATCTGAATCAAACGAACGGGTCATGATGAGGCTACAGCAGAGCTTGATGTCGAGCTGATCATTTGAATCAGGTGTGCTGGAGCAGGGAAAAAAAAACATCACCTAGCCTGTAAGAATGATTACATTTAGCAAAAACTTTTTTCAGTGCATTCCTGAATACTGATTTAGATGGACTGGACTGAACCTACCCTTTAAATTCTTGTAACATTGTTGGAGAGTCCACTGGTCTGACAGAGGTCATAGATTACTGCATACGGCACATCTCTGAATATTAAAATCTTTTTTGCAATTATAATTCATCTGCCCATGAGATGGGAAGGAATGGATGTGAGCGGCCAAACTCAGCGTGCACAATGAACATGACCCTCTTACACTCATGGATATTAAACCCTCCTCAAACATGCTGAAAGCTATCGGGTCAAAAGTAGGATGATCTGGACGGGGATCAATCTGTGGTGGAGGGACTTAATTTTGCACACTTCTAAATGTTCCCCTTAGAGAGAGAGAGAAAGAGAGAGTGCTGAGGAATGGAGACAGACGACATGAAAGCAGAAAATTGCCCGTTTGATAAAGAAAGTATGAGGGGAAAGACAGATAGGGGGGAAAAGGAGCTGCCGCGAACGCATGAGAGCAGAAACAAGAGGCTGAAAATAAAGAGCTGTGTACTTTGCCATCATTTATCCCAGCGCACTCATCACATCATCTGCTGTAATGTGTTTCCCTGCCTCATCCTTTTGTTCTCCTCCCCAAATAACTACTCCTCTCCACACTCATCCCAAAGATGGAGGCTCTGTCAGGCATCATGCTTGGGCTGCCACGTGGAAATGGTTAGCCTTCTGCAGCTTCTTCCTAAATCTCCCTGTTCTTCACCTCGCGTGTTTAGGTAACACCGTTACAAGTGAGATCTCATGTTGACATGATCCGGCCGCCTGCCCTAACCCCCTCCTCCTCGGGCAAACCTTGGCCACATCAGCCAAGAGGAACATCCCATAAACAAGACCTTCCTCTGCTTTTTTTCAGCGCACTGCTTCAGTGGGTTTCCCAGTGAAGCCAAGCATGAGGCTGTCTATTACATTCACGCCATGCATGCACAACAAGGAGCAATGAGGGGAATGAGGGGAAGGCTAAACTGTACGTCACAAGAAGGTGTAAGGAAACAAAGGCAACTAATTCATTAATAATGCATTTGTCATACATGAGAACGTTAAGTATAGAGATGACTCTCGTGCAGCTAGAGGCTGCCCTGTGTGACTCCGTGTGTGTTCGGCTCCTGAAGGCGCTGTGGAGTTAAATGACCAGGGTGCTGCGGGGACTGCAGCAGAGAGAGAGCACGCTTATAGACAGAAGTGCAGACGCGAAACAAATGCCGGCCATTTCATCATGAGGCCTGATGTAACTCTGCAGCTCTCAGGTTTATCAGTGAGGTGCAGGCTGGAGTCAGAGTAAACAGTGTCAAACAGGGCTTTCTTATACCATCACTGGCAGATCCACGTATACACTCGTCTCCCGTAAGAAACAGCTGTATCCTCACAGCTTTGCTGTGATTTCAGCTATGATGACCTGATCTTGGGTCACATCTGATGCAGTGGCTCACTTCCTCTTCCTCTACCTGTTCATGCTGTTGACTGTGTAAGTTGCTGCTCTGACTTACAACAGGTTGGTGGTCAGGTTTGCCATCTGTTGTAGTGTAAATTGTTCTGAAATCTGTCTGTTAAACATAGTACAAGGAGCTTTTTTAACTGGTTCTGAAACAGTCTCAATTTAGCCTTTTTAATTCTGATTACTCTGTACAATGAATGGCAAGACCTTTCAAATATAAGTGGTAATATCCAAAACACAGAAGCTCCAGTTAATCGATAAAGGTCAAGTGTGCGACAAACACAAAGCGTAATAATTAGTTACTGTCCGGCTGCAGAACTGTTCTCTAAATGGAGGATGGTTGTTTAGTAGAGACCCCGACAAGAGTCACATCCTGATTTTAAAGGGTTTTTTTCAGTGAAAACAAAGCTTGTGTTGAATATCATTCAATGATGATTCCTGCTAATAGTACTATCTATAAAAATCAGCATAATGTGATGTATTTTACAAGACTGTGCAGCCCTGCTCTGTAGACCCACTTAAAGGCATGTTACGGCATAAGTTTAATCCATGGTCTAACACAGCGTGAGACCGAGTAAGACCCCCCCTCGAGAGATCAAGTTTGCTGATCGCTAACTTACGTAGTTTTAGCATCCTCAAAAAAGACCACACGATAACAATACACTGCAGTCTATGCCTCCACCAAGAAACCGCCATCAAAAAGCCACTCATAGCCATAAATGATGCTCAGAACAGCACCAAACTTCAGCAACAGTACAAATAGGCTCCCAGCACATAGATTGAGGCATCAAACATCTGCTAGCTTTGCCAGATTTCTACTGAAAAAACAACACAACTCACCACTCTCCTGCAGCAGCTTGCTAGTTGTGGGGAAGCCCTGACGAGTCGATTACCGAGTGCAGTTAGAAATGCTCAATTCCGTTCTTTTGCAGCTGCTTTAATAATGATTAAGTATTCATTATTCTACCATCCAGAATAATGTAAAACTATATAAATCGCATTGCCTTGCGTCATATAGAGACACTTTCTCTCAGCACCTGACCATCTTCCCTGAATGAATCTTAAAAATCAGAAGTTGAGGTGACAAAACGGTCACCACATACTTCAAACATGGGTTCAGTCATAAAGGAACAAAACGACAACATTTTTGATATCCAACTTTCTGTTCAGCAGCCAGTGTGTATTTCAGTCTTCAAGGATAATTCCAGTTATTTTCAACCCAGACTTGGGTTTTTTCTCATTCGTGCTGCCATTGCCATTGATTCCGTTAAAATATTCAGTGGATGGCTGTCGAGCTTGATCCAGCTCTGCCGTGCTTCTTCAGCAGTTGGACCGGAAAAGGGACTAAAACATGTCCTTCCAACAAAATAACAATCGCAGAAGAACAAGATCTGGCTTCAGCTGATACTCAATGATCCATCGCCTGCAGCTGGAGCACATTGCAGTATTGGATATGTTTTATTTCAACAAGCTTGAGCCGAACCACCGCTAATGCTGCATTCACTGCATGCCGTACTGTAAGTCCAAGCTGCAGACTGGAGAGACCGTCTAGAGGTAATAACAAGTAGAGGTTTGGTTTTTTTGCAAACTTTGATACGTGCCACCCGTGGAGAGAATTAAGCGTGACAACACAAGCTAGAAACAATCCAACTAATCCTCCCCACAGTAGTCCAAGGCCTTTAATTATTTTAATTAGGGAATAACTGATTGGAATGGCAAATTATACTCCGACTAATACAACTTTACACTCTGTTTTACTACAACACTGGTAATTGCTTGGTCACAGCTGCTTTACGAAATGTGTAAGAGCAGCATGCAGAGAGGACATGCTCTAATCATGTTTTAGGTTCATAACACAACACAGTGCTTTCTGTCACGCTTTTACATGTCAGGAATAATTAGTTGCACTCAGTGGGCAAATAAAAAAGGTATGTATCTGCTTGAGTATAATGCTGTTCAACTAACCCTGCTGAGCAGAGAAGTGAACATCAAAGTTCTGAAGGCTCCCTGCGGAGGTGATCTGTGGTAGTATCATACTCAAAAGCAAAGTTTTATGATGGTTGTCCATGTACGAACATGAGCACGGATGTGCGATGTGTGAGCACGCAGACAGAAAAATGTAACACAAATGCTTTGCAAATGTTTCATGAGGAAGGAAATTGATTCAACACATTTGTTAGGCCTCAAGGATACACACAGCGGGTAATGGTGACTAGAACCAAAACAACTCCATAGGACACCTTTTACAGTTTATTTTACAAGTGCTGAGTCACAAAAACTACTTAGAAAGTCAGCACAACTGCTGTCGATGTGAACCAACCTGTGGTTCGCTTTGTCTTGCCTTTAGATAAAATGCGTTCGGTGATCGCACATAATTGCTGTGAAGACTTTCAAAAAAGAACAAGGAGGAGGATAACATTTTGAGTACAGTCTCCTCCAGTGTGGAGGCAAGAAGATGGGCAGGTAAAACAGGTGGCAAATGTCAAGAAAGGGAAAGGAAGGCACCAAATGGAGTGATATTTGGAGGCGTATTTCTTCCTCTTGGGACCTGTTTTAACCTTTTTCAGCAGCAAACTGAGCGAAGCAGAGGCCTCAGGCAGGGTCGTTAGCACACGCTCACCTCTGCCTCCGGATGAATATTTCAGGTGCATGACACACATCCCACAAGAAATGCACTATGAAACTGGGAGATTACCAGTCAGAAATAACCAGTCAGTTACTCCCGGCACGTCGAATACAACAGCCCAGTCACCGGCCCTATGTGTATAAGTTTGATGCTGTGGCTACTCCTCTTCTCGAAGCACCCCACCAATGCTGTTGTAAAAAGAGCGAGAAAATTCCAAGTCAGGGGGTGGTTGGATGGGTCGTGCACTTGGAACCTGGCTCTGTGTCCCGTTCATAATCAAGAGTCTAGAGTGGTTTGTTTTTTAAGTTACATGAGTAGACTAACGAGCATAAATGACATGACGTGACGTGAGTGAACATAGTGATTGTAGGCCAAAGAAAGTTATTTTCCCAATCCTAACCAAGTAGCTATTGTACTTAAACCTAACCAAACCATCGCCGTCTGACAACATTAAAGGGATAGTTCGTGTTTTTTGATGTGGGGTCATATAAAGTACACTGTTCACTGCAGTGCAAAGCTGACTGTCTGGACTGCAGCGGCTCTCTGCTTCTCCAAACTGAGGCTGCGCTGATCGGTGATTATGGTAGGGAACAGATCGACTATAGAAATGTACTTCATATGACCCCACAAACTATTCCTTTAATACCTCGTAGCATATTATGTATTATATGTGTCATTCATCAGTACGAAAGTTACATAAACCCAGTTGAAACAGAAAATGGCGAGTTTTAGCCTTGTACACAAATATTATAATGCGCAGTCATAAAGAGGGTCAAATGGATAATATGATTGTCTTCAGACATAACCACACCACTCCACAAGCGTCTCAATGGGAGGAAAACTGTGCTGAATCCCGCTCTCTCATGGTTCAAGAAATTGTTTTTTAGCCGAGAGCCTTTGCATGTCCAACTTGTTAGTGTCTCTTCTCTCGAGACGGAACCACTCCAAAAGTCAAAACACTCATTTTGCTCCTCTTCAATAGTGTTCAGCTGCTGGGCACTCGCAGTGTGCGCACACACACTCTTCAGAGAATCCTAATCTTTCCTTTAAGGAGAGCCGAATAACCATCAGACTGATTTCTCCAATTACTGGTAATTTTCTCCTTTCTGCTGTCGAGGCAGTCTCCCTGTTACAATGCAAACAAGCCAAACAAACTTGTGAACAGAAGTGACTCCTCGGCTTGAGAACAAAAGCATGTCAAAGCATAAACTCACAGAGGCTCATTATTTCTTTGTGGGGTTATCGGTAGGGGGAGTGGAGACAGCTGTAAATGGGAGCGCATACAGTTGTAGGCTTTAAGCACTCTGTGTAATCACTCCACCACTTCGCGATTCTGTTTAACCCATCCTGTCTCGATCAGTGGGAAGGTTAAATTGCTTGTTGTTAATTGGTTGTGTGTCTGTGCGCCCCTCTCTTCCCATCCATCCATTGCTATACCTTTGGGAATTAGGTCATTAAACAGCCCTGGTGGTTCAGCCTACATGTCCAGCTTTCATTCCAGGCCTACCACGCGGATAATGGCAGATTATCAATTTTACTGTTGTCTCCGGCTGCAGAACAAATGATGCTGCAAACCGTTTCTGCCGCCCAGGGATAATCATCATACAGCAGCTACAGTGTTAGGATCTGTTAGCGTACACGTGTCGGCAGGAGTGTGACACCTGACCAGCTGATTATCAGTTGTCTCAGACGCGTCATTTGGAGGAGGCTCCATTTTTCATCCGACCGCAGCGTGCGGAATTGTCAGCATTAGTGCCGTAATTAAGCTCATAATGGATCATCTTAATTGCAACATATTTTTAATGAATGGCCAAATGGAGAAGGCTATCTTTGGCATGACAATGTTGAAAGCCTAATTAGTTTCAACATGGTGCAAATTGACGTGCCGCCTAGCATCGCATGCTTTAACGGGATAGGCTTATTATTCCCGTCCTCTAAAATAAACATCATAATGAATGTACTCAGGCGCAAATGACTTGCGATAGGTGTAACCATGACTGGGAGGAAGACAACTGAAAAGTTATACTCTATGGACGTCCCACATCAAAGCCAGGGCCTGTTGCTACTCCTTCAAAGGCAGCCATTACAGCCCAGTCAGTAAAACTGTGGCATTTTGTGTGATTACATAGACAGCGCCCAGCCCTGCTTCTCTCTTTCTTTCAAGATATTCTTCTCCTTTAATCTTTTTTTTTTCCCTCTGAGTTAATCATCGTATGGCTGATGGGTTTTTGAAACAGGATGTGGAGAGGGTGCAGGACAGGACCCGGGCACGGGCTGACCCCTTTATCAGCAGCGAGCAGACTGTGACTGGGCCCAAGTTCTCGACTAAATGATTTCCCTGGAGAGTTGTGGTTCTGGCACCAAGTCAGACTCTGCCTGCTGTCACACACAGATGTATGGGGGTTCACCGACCCTTCTGATGGCTGTCCGGGAGACTGGGCCGTGGGAAGATGATGCATATTTTATCACTAAGGGCTCCACACTGTCTGTGAAACGGGCTGAATTACATTGTGCTGTAATTGGTAACCAGCTCCAGCAGTGTCTGAGCCGATTTGAAGCGTTCTGACCAACTGCTCTTCGATTTTTTTTTTTTTTTTTTTGTCCTTCTGTTTTTATCCATCAGACTTTGACTGTGACACTTCTGAGTGCTTGGGGACTTGAGAAATTTTCACAACTGAGGATGAAGGACAGGCTGCTAGCAGTGTCAACTGCAGCTTTTCTGATATAAAAAAGAAATCTCGATTATTTCAGAGACAAAACAAAGCACAGGAAAAGCTCCAACAAAAAGCCAACTGGGTATCAATTATATTTATTGTATTTTGGCAATTGGTATGGAGCCAAATGCTTTGTACTGCCAGTAAATGGCATTTTCTTGCATTCTACTGCTGCAATAAAATAATCCCTGTTAAGGGAGGTTTTTACATGTGTTGTTCTAAACAGCCAGTATCTTTCAGGCAAAGAGCACTCCATGCATGTTGTATCGGGAATCTCCAGCAGCATCATTAAACATTGCAATTCAAAACCAAGCAGTGTCCTTTAAATTAAACCGATGCTTTGTGATTGTAGGTCGGGTTGGCTGCCATCCCAACGCGTCAGTTTTTAGGCGATTTGGGAATGAGACTCAGGAATAAACTTTTCTCATAAGTTGGACCTGTGAAGTCTCATTGGCACAACACTCCCAACTTACTGTCAAAAAAAAGGACTGTTGTCACATGCGAGGCCTGACTAATTGTTTTTTTTTTTTTTTTTTTTTTTTGGAGGATCTGCTCCTCAGCCAAACGCGCCCACACAAAGTACAGCAGTTGGTAAAATCTCTCTGAGGTGTTCGGCTGCTCAATCAACCGCTTGTTACTGAAGAGTCATGCTCACATTATGACTAGTTGATTTCCATACGTAAAGCAGGGAGAGAATATCATTTCAGTCCAGGTGGAAGCACGTAACTGATTTCGATAAAAGTGACCGTAATTTCATCAAAATCTTTGAGCAGTTATATGTTCATTTCATTTGTACTGCTGTTTTCATTTCTGTACAAAAATAAGGGAAAATGTGTTTGCAAAGAGAGTAGGAGGACACTTTTGGAGGAGTTTTGCACACGTTAACACACTGAAAAATTAAAATCGCTGCAACAGTAACACTAGTGTTTCATTTATAGATCAGAGCACTCATACTGCAAATGCTGTTCGTCAGAGCTCCATCCTCGGTTTGTGCAAGAAACCACGGAGAACAGTGTTGCTGTTGGCACCTGAGTGAATGGTTTTGGGGGACTGGAAAGGCTTCTAACAGAATAATAATTAATGTTGTGCTTTTATGCATCACTTTGCCATCGTTTACAGTGGTGGACAGTGAAAACAGGTGTGAGCCGTTTGCCAAAGCTTAAGCGATGCAATTCAGAAATGTTTTAAAACAAACAGAAAATGATCTGATTTTCCAAGCAGTTCACTTAGAGGCGCTCTCCTCAGAAGGGGCATATCAGAATTCTTCCACAGTTGCCCCTAACTAAACATAATACGTGTTTCAAGATGGCTGCTTGAGTGTCCAGTTGGATGTTGTGAAACACAGCTCCTGGTGACAGGACGTTGGATTTTTTTTGTTTGTTTGTTTGTTTTCATAAACAATACAAATGTTTTCACGTTCTAACAATAAAACCATTAGTGGTTGAATCAGTGGATGATATTTAAAGATGCTGGCGGGTACCTTGATGGCTCTTCAAGCAGCTGTGTCAGGCTAGAAAATCATTACGGTCAGAGAGAAAACGCTTCCAGCTACATGGCCGCAGCTGCTCTTGAAGGCCTTGCCCGGATGAAGACAGAGGACGCTGAGCCTCTTCTCCAGCTCAGGGCCTCAGCACATTGTGTTTCATCCTCAGTTTGGGTAGTGCCAGCAAGAATACATTGAGCACAGTTGTGTTGTTTTCCGCATCTTCGCATTTGAATCATTGACAGTGTCTCAATAAATGGAAGCAGGCTTGATGATCATTTTGAACCATTTGGTAATTGGTGTCGCTGTCAACCAGTTAGATGTTGCTCTCAGTAAGGGAAAGCATCATGGGATACATAAAGCCACTGTTAAGACATTTGAGTTAAAGTCAGGGGGATCAAACCACATCCGTAAATGTAGAGCTACACAATAATAATAACATTCCATTTGTTGTGTTATTTTTTGTAATAACAGAAAAATATCATCTAATATGATCTCATATAATGGTGATACACTGGGTGATAACTGTGTATCTCTCAGTCTGTCTTTTCTAGTTCTATGTGACACTCAAGATGTCAGCTGTATATGAAGGACCTTCTTCAACAATTGAGCGTTTCCCATAATGCAGCTGTAATATACTTTGCCAACTTTAACATCCCGAGTCATTCTGCACACGCTGTACAAAATCTTGAATGTTCTGGCAACGGCAGACATCTCTTATCATGGGCCATTGCGCAACATCAGTCTAATTGCCCCACTTTTAGCAATCATCCAACTCTTTTGTCCTGCCTAAAAGAGCGTGTGTTAATGTAATGCCTAAACTCTAAAGAGAAACCGCGCAATGGAACATTCTGACAGTCGGGACAAAACTCATTCGATGATTGAGAAAATTACTTTTTTCTGCTCCATAGAAAGGAGTCTGCAAGAAATTGATGTTTCAGAGCTCAAAATGTGGGGGGTCTCTGGGCTTTGGGAAAAGTAAAAGTACAGAAGGAGTTTTTACAAGAAAAAAAACAAAAAAAAAACATGTCACAATACACGACATGTGTAGGCATACACGCTTACAAAACCAGAGACGTACACGTTTGCAAATTTACAGTAAGTATTTGTTGCATTTTCAGGTTTGTCATTTCATTTTGGGTTAGTACTTGAGAAGGTTTACATGATTTAATGCTCAAAACACACATTTTCTCAAACTGTCCAGTTCTGCACCACTGTAGCACCACTTTTCTGTGGAAGAGAAGAGTAGTTGGTGCAGACTTTGATCTTTAAATGCCCTTTACACACACAAAACCCAACACTGAAGGAAAGGGAAAAAAAAAAAAAGTGAAAAGGCATAATGGGTCGTCTTTAAACTGAAAACATATCTGCACTTTTGGATGAGCAGCTTTAATACTGACTGCTCAAACGGCAGAGTTCATTTTATGTAACAGTGTCCATATTTTTAGCCTCCTCTTCCTCTCACCACAGTCTATTAGCAGCTTACAAAAATCAAACACTTTAAATCTTAAGCTACATGTGTTCCAGTGCAGGGTTAGCCAGCTATGAACAACACACAGCCATGGGCTTGTTTGGAGGCTGCCAAATACAAATCCATTAGAGGATTTGACTCTCAGATTCGACAATCATGCGAAGACGGGAGTGGCTGATTTGACTACATGGAGGTTAATGTCAGGGGCGGATATTTCCTGAGGCAGGCTACGGTCATTTATATTTATTAATGACTAATTGTTGTGTATAAGTCGAGGGGCAAAGGCGGATCTTCTTGCCGCGGAACTGTTTTTCATAAGTAAGCTGTTTGGAGATTTCTTTTTTTCTCTCACCCAGGCCTCCTCTGTCTGTGAGCTCTGAGTCACTGCACTACTCACTCGCTTGGTTTTCAAAAAGTACATACAGAGGTCTTAAAGGCTCTGCTGAAGTAGGACATCAGGCAAGTTCTATCGTGTGAAAAAATCGGCCGCGAAAACAGGAGAATTCTGCCCGTCTCTGTGTTTTGTAACTCCTTGCTTGGTTGTTATCAGCTCAGCGGCATGGGTGGTTAGTTTTAGCCTCATTCATAAAGAAGTTCACGATTGACTGAGTCTACACCAGCGCTCCTGATGTCTTTAAATAACAATTACTCAATAATATTAGGAGCAGATTTCCTCCTCTGCAGCTGACGTGGAGGGAGGGAGATTTGTTGTTTCGGTGCCACAGAGTGGGAGTATAGGCGCTGCCGGATCCGTTTCCACAGTCCCTCTGCGATATTGCCAAAGTCAGTCAGGTAGATGAGATGAGCTCTCAGAGATGTGAGATTACCCACTATAGTAAGGCAGCGGCACCATAAAGGACAAATGTTGTCCAATTCTAAATGACAAGACAGCAGAACTCCATTATATGACAAGGTCAGAAACAGGGCGGCGGAGGGAGGGAGAGGCCCGTATAGCAAATGGATTCTCTGTATTGTAGATAAGACTCTGAGTGCTGTGTAACCGCCTACATGACTGTATTACTTTTATATCCCAATAGACTGTTTGAAAGCTTAAGATATCATGACCTCAGTAGGTCGTTCCGGTCTGTGGCGACAGAACTAAGAATGAAGTATACAGATCAGACTGAAAATAATATTTGCTGATTATGATAAGAACTAATGTTTTATGTATATATATATATATATATATATATATATATATATATATATATATATATATATATATATATATATATATATATATATATATATATATACACACACAGATAGATACAGTGTATATGATTGGTGCATGTTTAGGCTTCACTGGTTAAGATTGTGATTGGGAAAGAATAAATTTAAGAGTTCCATATAATGCTCATGTTCAGATTTTATTTTTTATTATTTCGGGTGTCTAAAACAAAATGTTTACATTTTTAGAGTCTTATAACCTTACGGGGTCCTGATGGCTGGATTAAAGGAATTTTGGCTGTGAGGATTGAGCATTTTGATACTTCCTCTTTATTTATATAGACTCGCTTTATAACGAAAAAAAAAAAAAACAATGCAGTACCTTTACGTTCTGCAATGACAGTGATCTCTTTATCAGCGTTTGAATATTTTGGATCCATCTACCTGATTTGCTTGGATCAGTATCTGTGAGGGTGAGTATTAATGACGTTTGCTATATTGCTTCAGTTCCCACACTCAAATAGACAAATTGCAGCTTTGGCGCTGACATCAACCAATTGGTGCATTTTGATTCACCTGTTTTTGTCCACATTTTTTAATTTGTACTTAAAAAAGAAAAAAGAAAAACATTGTGACACATGAAAACCTCGGAGGTCACTGTAGCTCACTGTTTTAGGTTTGACTGAAGGCCTTTTAATCACGTCATCTCGTTGTAACAGTTTAATGGTCAGAATACCACCACCGCTTTATTTCAGTGAAATGATCCTTATATCCTCGTAACTGTAATGGATGGACATGTACATATATTTTCACTCCCTCTCCCAATTTTCTGAAAATTACACTGTGTCATGTTTCGAATCATAATGAAATAAATGAGTTGGAGGTTACAGGACAACTTAATGTTGTGTTAAAGTTTTTGTACGTACGTTTATCGTCACCACAACTGGCTCCATGAAAGACAGACAGGCCTCCTCTCAAATGTCAGTCAACCGCTGCGATGGGAAATGTCAACCCTGAGATTTTCTTCTCTTCTGAAATATTGTGACAATAATAGCACAGTACCTGCAGCATCAAATGGTTGTCTTTCGTCAAAAACTGTGGTTTGAAATTTCAAACTTTTTTTCAAAGGCGGGTTTGGGTAAGTCAAAACATGAAATCAACAAGGCGTCATCGTCCCGAAAAATTCAAAGGTTTAGTGGAAGAATAGCACATTTTCTGGTTTCCACATGAGTGTAAAAGTGCTCACATCAAAGTGGTCACTCAACGTGATAGTTTTCTCTAAAAGCAAAAAAAGTCATCTGCTGAGCACATTTCCATGCCTCAGCCCGGTTTTTGAAGCTGCAGAATACAGTGACATTTTTATATTGAAATCAGAGGATATTTTCAAATGCAATTCCAACTCTGTTGCAGTTTTATTTTCTTGTCATAACTGACAGATTTGAACTTTTGGCCGGGCAGCAGGCAAAGATTACTGAGCCCAAAAATAATAAGAGCTTTTTGCTAGCTGTCAGACGAGTGATGTCCAGATGTCCGCGGAGAAGAGAGGCATTCACCTTTCATTGCCTTTTCATCTCAGACCCAGTCTGTCACCTAGCATTTAGACTTAATGTGATGTGCCACTTCAGGCTGTCTCTCACACAAACGTAACCTGACTTGCTCTGTTATTTTTCCACCTGAAGCCAGAGCGACCCATAAAACCCAAACGATATCATGTACGTGACTGACAGATGCGTGTGAGCGGTTTCTACAGAGGCTGATCAGACTGATGCAGTGGAGGGGAGAAATCATGGCTGCTCGAGTCCCTTATAGTCAGAGGAATCAGTCAGTGTGAGTCATCCCGTCTTTTTTTTTTTTTTTATTTTCATTGTTGACATCCTGAAGTGCATGACCGGGGAGAGAAATCCCAAAATAGCGTGCAATTCCTGTTCTAGAGGTGATCACCAGACCTCCAGCTGTGAACCTTAATCTGCAGGTAAATATACACCTTCTTTTCTTATTCAAGTCCAAACCATGGTGGGATAGCTGGCTTTGAAGACAATCTGGGAATGTGAACTTAAATGACTTGCTGATAATTTAAGGATTATTCAACGTGGGCCATATTTTCCGTAAACCATTGAGCAGTGCCATTTTCAAATAAATCCTGATGCAGTTGCACTGTTTCTGTGTCTCTTGTGAGTAGGCAGGCAGTATGCAGCCACCTCCAGATGCGTACAAGGCGCCCCCTTGTAAACAACACTATGGTGAGGGAGAAAGACAATAGACCACAGCACAAAATAGAAAAAATAGAACACATTTTCGATGTCTTGGTGAGACTACTAACATTTAAGTCCTATTATCTAAACCACTTGATTCGGAGGATGTCAGTAATAATCCATACTTGCTCTGGAAGAAAAGTGTGCACAAAACGACGAGCAAGTAGAATTAAACTGTCCTGGGTGCCTACGACAGACAGTCCTGGTAATGATTTCAACCTCCGCCTTTATTTCTCTTCAAAGTAATTTGGATTGATCCGTTGGGTTGATGGATTGTCTGACTGATCGTGTTTCTTTGCTGCAACTCCCTCAAATTTCACGTCTGGGACAAGTATTACCGATGACAGGAATACATCCTTCACATTGGATGTGAAGAGCATCCGACTTTGAGCCAATCACTGCCACTGGCATGTTTCCACCACCCAACCTGACCAGCCAGAAGCCAGAGCCTCTGGGTGAAGTTGCTGTCATTAACTTTGCATTTTCGTTGCGAAGTCGAGCAGCTAAGTCATTCATGTCATTAAGGTTGACAGTAACAGATGGCTCAAAGTTCTCGGTGTATTTTTTCCTGGCGGCGTAGGTTGGACGCTCTAACTGAGCGGACCTGTGCTGTAAATCCTCCGTTGTTGCAATGCGGAATGTATTTCCAGATATTGTGCTGTTGGCTTTGAGTTCCTCTGTGCTGTAAATCCTGCTGCGATGCAGGTGGATGGGTGTCTTAGTTAATATGCTGTTGGCGTTAACTTGGTGTATGTGTGCTGTAAATCCTGTTGGGTCACAAGTGAATTTTAGTTATTGTGCTGTTGGACGCAAGCCGGTGAACCTCTTTTATGTGCCGGTGCCCAGGGGTCCATTGTCTCATTATCTGCCTACGGTTCTTGATCCTCAGAAATTAAAGGATCATGTCTAATGACTGTCTTTGACACCCAGCCCCAGGCTGACTGACCTACTCTAGACATAAGTCTTCAAAAATGACTCACAGATACATGTTTCATTGATAAGGGGCTCCCATAATGGTTTTTCGTTTGTTTTTATTTTTAATAAATGCGACTCAAGCAGTGAATATAGTCAAGCTTTTAGGGATTTTTTTTTTTTTTCCCCCCGCTGCAGATGGGGTTTGCTAGTGAGTATTTACAACAAGAGCAAGGGGTATGTTGGGTTAATTAAGAATACTGTAATGAAGGATCATGTCACCCAGTGCAATAACACTGAGGTTTGTTGATGTATTTTAATAGTTTTTGAACAAAGATGGGGCTCCATGGCACAGAGGAAAGAAAAAAACAACACCAGGCTTTGGATAAACATGCAGTTACAGTTTATTTCATTGTTGTTTTGGGTGTTGGGTGCATGGAGCTGTCGATGATTAGAAAAACAACGAATATCTCAAGGCTTTAAGTGTTTCATTGCCAGCAAGATTAGACAAGACAGCCAAAATTTTAGCAATCAGATCCAAGTTATGATAAACTGAAATTACCCTCTGGAGAAGTTCAACTCTGCTACTGATTTGTATCTGACACTGCAGGAAGATCATTTCACTTGAAAATGAACCTTAAAGTAAGCTGGTTCTAGTCTGTTGGCTCTGATATATGTTCAAAGGTTTGAAATACATTTATTAAAGAATAAAGTGCTGGGTTTGAGATCACATTAGACTCATCACACTTGAGATCAGTCTTGATAACGCACAGTAATAATTGAAATATACTGAATATTTTAAAGTCTCCATTTGAGTACAAACATCTTAAAATAGAATCAGGATTTGGATCCACAACCTTGAATTGAAGACCTAGTAGACAACCATGGCAACCTACAGAAAGGTGGGCGTCTTCAGTCATACAGTATTGATCCAGACTGTACTATGTCATTAAATATGGATCGCCATTAAATGTTGTACAGACATCTATGGCCCTTAGAGGAGCACACTCAGTGACTTTGATGATCCCCTGACTATTCCTCTAGTGCCACCAGCAGATCAGAGTTCTCATTTATTCAGAAGAATATGTGAAAAATAATTGCTGAGGACATCTGTGATCTTGAGTTGGTGTGACTCCGCCTCGTCCATAATTAATAAAGTAAATATTCCACCACATATCATCTACCATGGTTCGACAAACGCAGAGGTCCTGTGGTAACATTAGTCCCGTGCGAGTCGGCATGTTAGTGATCCGGGGTTGTGTTTCTTTTAAAAACATGTGTTTTCTGCCATCAGACGAATTAATTGAAAGCTGACTATGACTAAATTAGCTTGAACAGCAGTCGCCAGCTGGGAGATTTACTTTTAAGAATGATGACAGTGAGGGTTGGGAGCAACAAAAGGTTGTCATGTTCAAATACAGCCACAAAGCATGTGTTACGTCCCATAAATGAGCTGCACGAGCCGGGTTTTCGAAGAGTAAAATCAGACTCTGCTTATGCTGTGTGAATGTGCCACAAGAAACACAGACTTGAGGCGGTAATTTATGAATCATGCGCAGTCCCTTGGTGATACTAGTCCCATGTGAATGGAGCTTTAGTCACCCTATTCAAAAAAATAAATTAATTAAAAAAACAGGCTTCGGGACAGAGACACATATTTTTGTTAATATTAATAGCAGAGTCAAATTTCCAGTAAGTCAGTTGGAGGTAATTGCATGACATCCACATAGTGAAGGACAGTAGAAACTGAACAGTCCAGAATGATGTGTGTGTGTCATCTGAATAACAATGCAAACAGATGTAATGTTTATGAATAGCACGGCCTGATGGGAGCATACTGTATATAATGAAAATGGAGCCTGATGGCATCTAATAGATGCAGCAGCCATACTGATTCTTATTTGTGGGGCTCTGCACAATAATTGGATCAGTGGACGGTGATGAGCATGGTGATGGTGAGCAGAATCCACTGTACTCGCATTCGTTCAATTGACAGGAGCGTGCACACAAAGACATTAACCCGCCAGGCGAATGATTTAGAGGTTGCTGCCTCCGTAGAACGGGTGGGAACAAGAAGTGAAAGGAAAACAACAAAGAATGTATTTGTGCTTCTGTTCGAGGGCCGTTACTTTTCTGCAGCATCATGCAGAGGCAGCGAGGGGCATGGAGCCAAGTTACAAACTCACCAACTGGAGCCGCAACACTCAATTAGACTGGCATCTGTCAGGGAAATACTTCATCTCAATCGGAGATAATTTAACATGAGATATGGACAAGTGGGAGGCTCAGAGAACAGATTGCAGTGGTGTTCAGGCCTGATAAGGCTGCTGGAGTAATTGGATTGTTTGATGTGTCTAACCAGTATCCTAATCCACGGTGTCAAAGGTGAAGAAGTTGGTGTAACTCATTACGGGCGCCACGTACACTTTATTTAAGCAGGAATGTTTTCTGAACCACACAGCGTTTCACGGCTGACTGCCTCAAAAACCGGAGCGCGTTCATTTTACTTGGAAAGCAGGATTTTAAACTTTGGGGGGGAGGCAAATCAACAATCACGAGGAAAATATGACCACTTTTCTGTCTACACTGATCAATATTTCATCAAAGTGGGCTGCTGCGAGAGGTTTAGTGTTTAAGTGAACCATCTCACAGAAGTAACACTTCTATTATACTATTATCACGGCACAATAACAGCTAACAAATCATTCGCTTGTTCTCTGGGTTTCATCCCAGCAAACAGTTTCATGAACAGAATGCAAACAGGTGCCGTCTGCGAACACACTGAAATGAAACACTTTCTGGCGCACAGTGTGTTGGTTGCAGTGTTGTAAAAATGATCTGCTACATTGTTGAAAAAAACAAAATAAAATAAAATAAAAAAAATGCTGCCTGGTAACTGCGTCCAAACGGCTTCGCTCTGCAGATCCTTGCCAGACTTTCACCTCCGTCAGGACAAACGTGCGTGCCAGCAAAGACAGACAGCAGTAACCCCATGAGCCAGCCTCCTACGAGTGGTCTCACTCTCTCTCCCTTTTCACTCGGTCTTTTTCCCCTTTCCGCCGTCCTCTCTTTCCGTCTCCATCTGTCTGTGCTGGCAAGCGGTTCTTCATATTATCCACCAAGACGATCTAGTGGTGGTTGAAGAGGGTGCGCCCCAGATCCATCTCCAGACGCCATCATGTCCTCCATTACACAGGAACATTTTTTGGCGTATTGTTTTCAGCTCCAAACTCCAGTCCGTGTGTTTACGCGCGCGGGCGAGATGTGCCATTATCAAGTTAGCCAAGAGCCACCTCAGGGAGCCTTTTCCTCCCAGCATGCCTTTCCTCTGGCTGGCTACTCCTTCAGACGAGGAAGGCAGTATAGGAAGGAGTCGGGTTTAATAGGCATGCCTCCACCAACTGTGCCTGCATGTGTTTTCCTCTCTGCAGCACTACTGTGAGCACACGGCAATGTTGGCAGTGATACACAGTTGCAGCAGATTCTGACACGAGGAGGTCCACGCAAATGAGATTTTTTGTTTTTTTTTCTCTGATGTGTCTGACGCGTGAACCTTTTGTTTGACCCAGTTTTGCAAATGATAATTGAAATGTTAGAGCGGAAAAAAAACAACAAAAAAAACTGGATGTGCTTTTAAAATGTGGCTGACTGATGTATGAGCCACACTGTTTTTGTTATTGTTGTGTTTTGTTTGATTTTCAGACTGAGCTGTTGCCGGGGGGGGAAATATATATATATATGTTCAATTAATTCCAGCTTCCACTGGGTGTTATGCTGTAATCAAAAGTGCCTCCCTCAAGAGAAATTGTTCTGGGCGAATGGGCAGTGCACACTACTCAAGTATTTATTAGTGATGGACCACACACCACAAGAGGCAGCGACACATAGTGAAAGCGACACAGCAAAGCCTGCATTGGGTGCACTAGTTGAGCCGTTGAGATTTATGTCCCTTTGTAGACAAAAAAGACATATTTCTGTTCACCTGAAACAAGACAAAAGACCCCTCTGTCATTCACCAAACCATAAAAATAAAAAGGTCTATTTCTTCCATAGCTTACTTTAATAACAAGCAGTTAATTGAGATTTTGGATTAAATGCATCCTCACTGATGTGTTGGGGCACCTGCAGAGTCCCATAACTATAACTCTCATCTATGTAATGTGAAACATTGCACTGTGAGCCCCTGTGAGACTGAGAGTGTTGAACATACCATGGAAACTACTGCATGCCTTTTGGGCATTTTTTTCAGGAGGCTTTAACAAGTGAAGAACGCATGTTATGGTCACTTTGCAGTACAGCGTGATCTGGTATCGCCATGCCGGTGTCGCTCCTGGGTCATCATAATTAGTGTAGCTCCAGGATGGTCGATGCAACTAACCAGTCAAGGTTTTCAAATGTCATAGATTTGTGACTCCAGGAAAAAAAAAAAAAAAAAAGATGAGCTCCTCACTTCTGACTAATGCTAATTTGTGAGCGTCTACAGCCTGAATGTGTAGCAGAAGGCTAATTTCAGCATGCTAACATTCTCCTGGCCCCACTTCAAAATGTCTGACCAATCCATACAGTATTGTTAAATATCTCTGTCTGGACCAAAGAAGCAGACTCATTGCCATGCCAACGACACAGCAATCTTGTGGGTATAAGGGGTGTAAATATGACTTTGTTAGGTCTCTATAATTACATCACAACTCTGCGCTCAACTGTCCTTCTCTCTTTGTTCCATGCTGTACGTTTCTCACCAAACTTCCACCCAGGGCAAACTCATCTGAACAGCTCCCGTGACCTCCACCCCTTATTCTGCATTTGTCTCCCTTTCATCACTGCAGCAGCAAGCTGGGGGGGGGTGTTGGCAGTTCCCTCCCGAGGAAACCCGAAATTTGAAACAGAGTGACCTGCGTATTTACCTCAGTCAGGATGCGAGTGAAAACCTTCAGCACTTCCAAGCTGGGGGTTGGCTTTGAAAGCGGAGGATGAAAAAGCCAAGCGCTCGCTCTCAGCTTCCCATCGGGCGCTTAGAGGTGCCAAAGCAGTGGAGGTAGTCGAAAGGAGAGCTTAATCGATCCTTGACAATGAAATCTGAGGGCCTGGAAATCAAGCCAGCAGGGCAGCCATATTCTCTGGCTTTCCCCCTTCATATAAATATCCCGCAGATTCAAAAAGAGTACATATATCAAAGTGGGTCAAACCATGCGAGGAATCTTAGTGCAGGAGAAATTAACAGATCAATCAAAGAGACAGTCAGCTCCCTGCTGGCTGATGCCTCGTCAATCCCTCAGACATGTCTGATTAGGACGCAATTTATGAATGTTTCTTCAATGACATATCCCGGTGATGTAAATAAATCAGTGGAGTGAAGGGAAAATTGATGGCCTACTTTGGGTACCTTTAATTTCCATATGTCCCCTTTCCTTATGTTAAGCACACGCTATTAAGAAAAACCATCGGTAGGAAAGGAAAGAGGGATGAGAAGTGAGCCCAGGAGGAGCAGCTTAGAAGGCTGCATAACGTCAATTTCAAGGATCTCTGAACCTCCGGGAGAGGTGGAAGAAAAGATGGCACGAGCATCAATGTTAAGAGAGGGGAAAAAAAAACTCAAGATAGAGCAATTAATTCACAATACCTCGTACTCCAGGTATTAACACTCATTTGAGTTTAAAGCAAGTCAAAGAAACAGTGTTGTTGAAACTCAAAAGCTGCTGACCTTTTCAACGTCTTCTGACGTTCCCTGGGCATGCTGAGGTTTAATCAGCCTCAAGAAAATATATTTCAACATTTCAAAGTTTCTTGACTTTGTTAATTGAGTTGTATAACATGCATCTGCGCCTTTACTCCCAATCCCTGCCTTTTAGATTCATGGCAATAGTAATAGTGTCTTTCGGGGGTCATAACGAAGCACCCCAGCCGAGTTGTACAGTATGCAGTTCTAAACTCTACAGTCGGTTTGTGTAGCATCCCAGCCTTCTGTTTCCTCTTGAAGAATAGACATCAGCTCCAGGTTACCTTGCTCTTCCTCCCCGATGCACTTGGCTGCTTGACTGACTGAGGGCTCGAGTGAAGCCTTCCTGAGCCCAGATAAAAAGGGCAAAGGCTGGTCTCTGCTGCTCACATGGCACACCGACGCTGCATACTGAGCAACATGCGCGTCGAGCGGGAAGAAACGGGCGAGCGCAGCGCGTTCATACAAGACGCTGAAATCAATAGTTAATGGTATCATAATAAGAAAACATTGTTTGGGCGCCCTGACAGCGTGGTTGACATTCTGTGATATATGACTCTTATATATACACCTGTGTGCTCACAGTTTCCATATTGAGGAGAGAATAGTCCCCATGGGCCAAAGCGTTCTTGTTTTCTGTAGATCGTTGAGAGAAAGACATTGAAGAAAGAAAAAAAGAAATAAAAAGGAACAGAATCAATGTAGCTGAACAGATTTCTCAGCCAGGCTGTACAAATCTACAACATTGCTCTCTTCTTCATTTGATAGCTCAATGACCCACCTTGTCTCTTGACTTTTGTGAGCTGTTTCATGCATTCAGAGAAAAGGATCTGCCTCTGCCCCCTATAACATTCATCCATGAATAGAGAAAAGCTATAAAAAAAAAAAAAAAAATGGTTGTTGTTTGGAGATACTTCACAACTTTTGAACCACTAATCCCTTCTATAAGCTTTAACACGGTGTCTTGTTTAGGCCTTCAGGAGCTACACACTTTCTATGTACTGTCTGAACTTTACCCCCATGGTCAGTAAAGTAAACAAAGGATAATACCCGTTATCCACTGAAAAACATACAGCAATCATTTATATGGATATCACATTTATTTATTTTGCTTTTTTTGCCGTCATCATGGCATTTTTGGTCGACTGGCATTTTTGATGCGTTACATAATCTGCTTCACACAGTCTCGTTTCAGCCAAGTGTCATTTCCCCTACACCACGCCAATTTGTTTTCCACACGTACAGCTCCTGTGCATTTTCCACCTCCTGCTCTGTTGAATCTTCCCAGCATTCGCCCTCAGTTGAGCAACACCTATGCACAGCAACATCTCTTTGTTTCTTTCTCTCCTCCACGCAAACACACACAGACACACACACACACACACACATATCCGCTCTCCTGCTCACCTGCTGGATCTTAGCATGTCCCTCACGTTCGGATGTGCCGTCTCAGAAGTTCAATCAATAGTGCTGCCAGGTCTCGCGGACCTGTGCTGCTTTGTGGACAGAATTCCGACCTGCCTTGTACTCTGCCCCCCAAAATACTGCAGCCCAAGCACTCCGCGGATCAGAGAGCAGCGCGGTTAAAAAGAGACAGCAGACACAGCCGTCTTCCTCTTCCTTTCAGTGAAAACTGAGTTGTCTTCCCAGGACGGATAACAACAAGCACACAGACTTACATGTACATGCATGTAGTTCAACTCTGAGGTACGCACACATTCCTGTGCACATTCCTTTCTTTTGACAGCAGCGCAGCGATCTGAAATCTATTAACCGCCCAGATGTATTGTCTGCACGTAATGGTGGTCCTTTGTGAGAGACTGTAATAGGGCACAGGTAAATGCTCCATTAGAGCACCAAAGTGCTCAAAAACACTGTTTAGTTTTGTCTTTGGGCCAATTCATACAATGGGCTATCTTTGTCACAGCACCACTTCACCTGATTTCACTGTCTGATATTCTCATATTGTCTCATATTCGCCATTTTCTGAAGCAGGCATCAGGCTTGTAAAGCAGCAGCGAAAAGAACTGAGGTTTTATCTGTGATAAGATATGGCAAAAGGGAACAATTTATCAGGTGCGACTGGATTTGATGAAATAGCCAAACAGCCGATGTTTCTGTTGCTGTCCGCGATGCAGGGGCTGATAATGAATTTTCTGCTAACTGGTTTTGATAATGAGCCTGGAGGCAGGAGGACGGCTGTGATGTTGTGGCTGGTGTGTGCATGTGGTCTCCTGCGGTCCTGAAGGCATCTCAGGAGCAGTGGAGCTGTCCGTGGTGCTGACACAGTGGTTGAGCCAACTAACAAACTACACAGGGCGATGGAATCCACCACTCCCAGCCGTGCTGCCTGATTTTCTGCAGGAGCTTTGCTTCGGATTCTGTTTTGCTGCATTCATTCTTTCATCATTTACATCCAGCAAAGTTTAATTATGAATAGCAGCTATGGAGGTGTATTGTTATCCTGTGCTAGCACTGTTCTGCTCCCACACTGAGACGTCTCAGGTAACATCAGGCTAATTGGAACTGTTACACTTTGTGGACACTGATGATCGAATGTAAGTAATTGGCAGTTTATTTGTGTTTCCGCAGTTACTGGCTTTAAATCTGCCTCATGCCTAGAGCATGCTGGGACTGGCCCCAGGTCACTCTGCACGGTGCTTTGACACAGGCAATAACTGCATCTCACTCTCTCCTGTATGATATCGTTGTCTGGTTACTCTGGTGATATGCCGCCACCTATGTATTTGGATCTACCTTTGAATTACAGCCATATTCTACAAATGACACCTTTAGATTTGCAGTTTAACATAACTGTTCTTTAATTGTTGCGGCTTTTGTTTTGTTTTATTTCTCAATCGACTGTCTATGCATAAATTTCATTAACTCGGGTCTTTAATAAAGGTTATCAGTCAAGCAGAGCATTGTGCAGGTGGACTCAGCAGAGACGTTTAGCATGCACACAGAGGGGAGGTTTTCGATAAGAAAAAAGTGTACGTTCATGAATATCTCCCAACCGAGGGACCAACTAAGACCAAATCTGTCTGAACAAACACATCATGCATGCAGCCCATTCTACCCTCAATGTGTTCCGGCTAACCTCATCGTACCATTGCATCTCATCTGCTGTTTGCCTCCACTTTGCAACACTGGCACGTCCTCTAGTAATGGATTATTAATCACATCTTGCTTCATCTGAAACAACATTTCAGACAAAACTCCCATTTTGCTCTCAGGGTCACGCGGTGCGCGCCAGGAGAATACCTCCTTTGACGTGGGTCAGCAAATGTCGCAATCTCAAGGAGCACATCACACTTAGAGAGTGACACTGTGTATTATAGTATTCAGCACAGTCGCTTAAATGTGCCAACACAATGTGAGCTCCCATCTCCTCTTTTGACTCAGTGTGAAATGCTGCTATTTCCCATGTTAGCTGTGTGAAAGCTATTTGCATAAGTTAAAAAAAAATGCAGTATACAGTACAGCGCTGGCATCACACTCTCTGCATAATTCTGCAATTAGATACACATACTATATACACACACACACATACACTGAAAGACACTTGTATAAGTTCACACATGAGGACCCTTTGATCATTTACATGAACTAAACTGGATCAAATTCTGAACTTTAAAACCTCGACTCCATAATGAGTTATCTATGGCAAAGACTCCCAATATTTCTCTTTTTTGATCATAATAAGTGCAGAACTGCTGCCTCACGAATACCTCTTATTAGCAGAGAGGCTCGCTCTTACTGAAGCTCAGCGAGGTGTGGGGTCTAAAGATGTGTGTGCGGACACGTGTGTCAGTAAAGTGACTAAAAATGTAGGCCACATGCTGCCACACACCCTGGGGGACTGGAGGAGTGTCTCCTTAACTACTGGGGCGGGCAAAGTCAGCACACTGTTAGCAGATGGTGATTGGCTGCCTCCATTCTTCCCCTCGTCCCAATCCACTGCTGACCCGAGGCGTTGTTTTAATCACTCGTGGTATGGCACCGTGGCGCAGCAAGCCTCTCCACATCCACCGCCTCCGACACACACTCGTTATCTCACATGCCCCCCCCCCCCTCACTTTCACTCCCATCTCTCACTTCCAGAGGACACACTTGCTGCACACTGCAACTTAGTATGTACACATGCATGTACACATGTTCTGCTCTGTGGAGAACCCTGCAGGCAGATGCAGTAAATACAGGATCTGGCTGAGATATGCTGCCAAACTCCCCGCTGGACCCAGTGAATTATTGAAAGAAGGCAAGCGAGAGTGGCAGCCCGCTTAAACAGCTGTGGCCAATTGTCTGTCTGCGTGTCTGTGTGTGGGTGGGCGATTGTGCATGTAAGCTGTATCTGTGTGTGAAATAGAGAGATTGGTAATTTTTCCTCCTGCATTTCCATATTCATATGGAATCAATTTTACATTAAAGACATTATGTACCTCTTGCTATTTATACTTACAAATCCTGAATGAAGCCGCTTTTACTTGTAACAGCATATCCCATTCATGCATGGGGCACACTGCAGTGGACAGATAGTTGGAAACCATATTTAAGGATTTTCTTGGAGAACCACCTCCCAGTCATCATGTGGCAAATACCCAAAGCCTTGTCCACAACTCAATGTATCTATTTTCTTTGAGAATTGGCATCATAACTTTGAGATGGCGGCGTGAAGAGGAGATGCACTGAGTACCTCTGGAATAACTGTTAAATCCTCTTATGCTCAGAAAATCAGACAAGTGAAAAAAAAAATCATTTTCAACTACAAACACCTTTATCCAGATCTGACTCATTTTTAAAGCAACACATCCATCCACTGGAAGAATTTGGCTGGAGGAGACCTTTTATGCTTTTTACGTTTCTTTCCTCTCCTCAGTGTCATGTCTAGGTTTCTTTGACTTGTTGACATCACACCACGTCACCATGTCACACGTGCGCATAACTTCTGCCTATTTTTACAGTAGAAGTTAAGCTGACTTGGAAGCTGAAAACACGCCAGAAGCGGAACAGAGACATGTTGAGCAGTGCAGGCTCAGGCGTGTGTGAGCTGACCAATCAGAGCAGACTGTTTCTTTGAGGGGGGGGTCAGAAATAACTAGTCATTTATGCTTATTGTGCTTTTGTGCTTTAATGCATGTGAACCTATTCTTGTAGTGAAGTCCAATTATTACCTGAATATTAGCATTACATTTCTCAGAATTTATAGAAATGGCTACTGGACCGGACGTGTATATTTTCAGTCATAGAAAACCATATTTTATTAAAAAATATAGTGATATAACTTGCCAAGTGCTCAACTTGGTTTACTGTAAATAAAAATGCCTCACAAATACTGCGGTGAGTAGCATCTTTTAACACAGGCCTGAATCTCAAACTACTCTTAAGATTCCTATTATGATATAATTTTCCTGCATTGCTACAAGGTGAAAAATAGCATGTATCAATACACAATCTGCATATAAATACTGTACGTAGACGACTCCTTATCGGCAGCAATATACTGTCAACCCAGTCGACTCATTTCCATCTTCATCATTATCTCCCAGAAACTATCATCACCTAATCCTCCGTGTTAATCCTAAATGTGTCCACCGGCCAGCCATGGATGTGTGGGTGTAAATGATAGCTGGATTATGCAGATAATACTCCGGCTGCTGGATGACGCTCCTGCATTGACTGGGCGAAGACTGCCACGAGAGCTTTGCCTCGCATTTCTCCCGCTCTGACTGTCTCCTCCATCCCTCTCCTGTAGTCCTCCTGTTCTCTCGCTCATCCAGCTGCTGACCGTGAGCGTACCTGTGAGCTGGCCCTCTACGCAGCGAGCTGCGCATGGAGGCGCAAATGACGCATTTCTCGACCCAGTCTGTTGTTTTTTTATGCCGTCTTTCTTTTTTCTTCAACCATGTGTTGAAGGTGTCAGTCCTGCTTGAAAGGATTTCAGCCTCATATCAGTGAGACTCTCTGATGCCCACAAGTCTATTATGCCTACCAGCTGCTAATTACCATTTGGACCAGGGGGGCTTTCTGAATGCTTCATGTGGAGACCTAGAAAAAAAAAAAATGCATGACTAAAGCTGAACTGAAACTCAACTCAAATGAGTGACCAAAGAAAGGTCACTGTGGGATTTAAGATGTCACGCTTGTATGTCAACACTCAGTTTATATTTTAAAACTTTGCTACAAGTTTACAGAAGTTTTTTTTTTTATTTTGATATAGCATGTAACTACAGTCTCCAGCCATGCCAGCCGCTCTGTAAGGCTGCACCCAGGCATGTGATATTTAGCATGTTTAACTCCATGAAACTGAACTGCTTTTGAAATACCCCTAGAGACGTTGTGCTACATACAAATTAAAGACTTGTGCTGGGAAATAAATCAGTTGGTTCACCAGGGTCAGCTTGAATCCAGCACACTATAAAAAACGGTTACTGTTAAAAAGTTATTTGAGCAAAAGCGATGGCCAACTTATAGTCTTCACTGATGTACCATCACTTTACTTGACTGTCCTACATGACAGGAAACAAGATTTTTTTTACTCCACCCAACTGACAAACAAAGCTGTTTTTCAAATAAAATGCTTATATAATACAGTGCACGGCCGAAGACGAAGCCAGTGACACCCTGACCATTTTGGTCTGTGAACCTGAGTGTGTAGTCGGGTCTTAGAGAAAAGCACCAAAAATCAATACAGGTTTGGTGCCAGAGCTTTATTTTGTTCTTCTTTCCATCCTCATTAATGAACCCACAACACCTCAGAATTATCTTGTGACCCTCAGAACTTTTTTAAAGAAGTTAGGACTAACTCCACCTCTGCCAGCTGCAGCAGTGAAATGCTGCTTGCATACTGATGCATCAGTTTAATAATCATTTAATACACAGTGTAATCACTAAGCAACATCATCGAAGCAGACATCTTTTCTGCAGAATGAGTGCTGTTGCTTTTTTAGACTTTCAGCTGAAAATGCATCTTTACTTGTACTGGATTATTGTTGCATTGTGGTACAGCTACAAAGTACACCCCAAAAGGAAATTCAGTCAGTTCAGCAGTCCTTTGGATGTTTCAGTGGTGGACTAAGCGACTGGCTTTGCCATCCCTTGAATCATAGCTGCCAACATGGCTGAAGATTGTGTTTTCCTGCGGCACCTTTACTCTGCCTGCTTCATCCACATCCTTCTGGTCACCGACTGACATTTCTGATGGAGTAGAAAGCCTTACCCATTTGTTCTCTGCCCTCAGCAAACATGAAACCTTTTATCACCAAACAAACGGGAAAAAAACAGGTAGTACACATGTCCTATATCAATGACATTTCATGACATTACAATGTATTTTTGGGTCTAATGCCGTGCCCCCCACAGCCACCTATATCTCTTTGTGTACATTATGCAAATCCTGACGTCCCTGTGCTGTGGATCATTTGATCTATTTGTATCTATAGGCAACAAACAGCACCCAGATGTAAAGCAGATGAGAAGACAGCAATCACATCCCACACATAGGTCTGCTGACGAGATGCCATGTTAGACTGCCCATGGCGTTGGAGGCGAGAAAACACATCCTGGTCACTGAAGGCGATCACCTTCAAAGAATCTTTTTGTGCAAGGGGTAAAGGCTTGATTCAAGCAACCCCGCCCTGATGCCGGAGCTGCTGTGGGAGAGACTACCGTCTGAGATCTGAAAACTATGTGATGCATGTTCTGTTAGATCCCTCCAGGACATCTAGCTGTCCGACAATGTACGTGGCGTAGAAAACAGTCTGCTTGTTTTTGTAAGCGTGTGTAATGTGATAATGCCGGCCTGGGTCTACAGCGGCCTCCATGAGTTCAAGTGGTTTCTATAATGTAGGGTTAGAAATATGACAGTGGAAAACATGCATAGTCTCTGCTTGTGAAAGATTTATCCTTGCTGTGAGAGCTTTCTGGAATAGTGGGATGGTGGGGGGGTTCATTGGTATTAGAGTCCTGGCTCACTAGGCCCCCCACGCCACCCCTGCAAACTTCTTCCCCCACCCACCCAAGTAACCTGAGCTGTCGAGAGGTCCTCAAGAACACAGTGTGGCAGCAGATAAGGGAACACTGACAAATGAGTGGGAGCTTGTTTTTCTGAGTTAAAACAGAGCAGGGGGAGACAAAATCTCTGCTCATGAAAAAAAAAAAAAAAAAGAAGAAGAAAGATTCCGAGGGACGCTTTGAGAGCACTGAAATAGAAAAGCAAAGCAACTCGGGGTACCTCGGGAAGAAAGGTGAGAGGATTCACAAATGAGATGATTTCAAAAAAGGTCAGTAAAGCAGTGTGTGTACTATATGTGCAAATATAGCTATGCTGTTTGTGAATGCATGACTGTGCACGCAGGAGCGAGACAGAAAGAGAAAGAAATAGCAGGGGACTAAACAATTTACAAGAACACCCCTCCAGATGACAGTAAAGGAATTGGTGCAATACTTTACCAACAGTGCTGTCATAACATGGAGGAGGGTATGTTAAGGGCATTGCTGAATGGCAGCCATCAGTGGATTTATTACACTGTTTCCATATGTCATTGCGCTGTAGGTTAAACACAATAAACTCCGATCCAGACACCATAGTCTACAATAAAATAATGGGACTGGAGTTAGACTTGCGATGTGTGCTCATTTCGCAAGTCAGTTAAGCAAAATCACATGTGACTGTGAAAATGTGAGTAGGAATTGCTATCAATAGAAAAAGTTAAATTGATGATATTCTGTTTTAAATAACTGGCATCAAATGACATGAAAAGGGCCAAACCAACACATGATGATGAGAACTGTTTTTTGTATCCAAGGCTTTGAAACCTGTGCCACAGAGCTCCACTACTGTCCAGCATTCAAAACACATCAGTGAGTCACTCTGTAATACTGGATTCATTACCCTGCACTTGAAGTCTACTTTCACTCAGTCCCAAATATAGTGCCCTGCTCCCACGATTAGTGACTAATACATCGAACTGGTTGTAATACACGTGTGATAGTGATAATACCGACCTATATATGTAATTTTAAATATGTGTATGATGAGTCTATTAATACAGATCAGCCTATGACGATATATGTTATGCTTAAAAGCACTATCCCCAAAAAAGTTCTACCACTTTACTGACTTTGACACGACTGTTATTGTCATAGACACCTTGGGCTCTACTGTGCACTCAGTGCAAAGTGCCGTCATTGCAAAGTGTCATTGCTAGTTTCAGACCGACGCAGTGTTGTCATTTGCCTGCCCAAGCAACTGTTTAACCAGCAAAATGTGTTTGCTCCCTGGTTGTGCATTTTCTCATCTGTTCTCCTCCGGCTTACTGCGTCTGTTCCTTGTGGCTTTCTGATTTGATTCTTTTTTTTTTTTTTTTTTTTTCGATTTTCTTTAGTTTTTCTTCGATTCCCCTTTGCCTTGCCTTTGTCAGCATTTTGTCACCTGCCTTGCTGTTCCTGCGATTTGGATTTTGGGGATTTCAGCTTTAGCTCACGTTCAGTTTTTTTGACCTGCCTGCCACAGTGTCTTGCGTTTCGGTTATTTTTTGCCAAAGACAAATGACGCAAAACAAACAAACAAGGAATATCAAGGAATATGATAAAAACAATGAATCTCAGGTAAATTCTTAAGTTCTGTGTGGGTCTGTCACTTTGCACGCCCATTGATTGTAGCAGCTTTAAGTGCTAAAGACTGCTCTGGATCCAACACTGTGACCAAAGAGCGAGTGTGAATAGATTGGACACAAGGTGCAGCATGTTCCACGTAAATGAAGAGAACTCTTCCCAAAGCACACGTCTGACAAATAAAAAAAATATATATATATATATCCACAGATTGTCCTCCACAGCTGCTGTTCAGACCCCCAGATAACCCTGAGCCACATATGGTAGATAACATGTACTTTTGATTGACTGAATTGCAGAGCAATTACTGTATCTCTCATAAAACCTTTGGAACGTGAAAACATCATGTCCTGTTGTAAAACCGTTGTAGAAGATAACACCTGTCTTCCTTTCACTTACGGTACATGCGTCTGGCTGATGGCAGATTCACCCACGCGCTTAAAGTGAAACGCTCACCAAAATGCAACCTAGGCTTTTTTTTTTGTGAATGTTAATGAGTCAAACCTTCATGTGAAAGCATATTTATGACTAAAGAGAAAAAACTCCAAAAAACTCCCAAAACCTTCTTTTTAGTAAACTCTGTGTACGCAAACAATGTTCTCAATGCTGGTGTTCATGTGTAGAGACCCTGGTGATACTACGAGCAAAGTTTCATGTTGTGTTGAGCCGTCCTACTGTTTTATATAGATTTTGATGCTATCATAAAAGTGCCCCTTGCACTGAGAAAATGAGCTTCACCTGAACACGAAAATGTGCTAAATCTTTCGTCGTAATTATGCTTTTACACAAAGGTTTGACTCATGTACATTCACAACAAAAAGCCTAGGTTGCATTTTGGCGAGTTTCACTTTAAGGGATTTGACGAGACCTTGAGATAGATGTAAATATTTAAAAAGCCTATAGCAATAAGACATACGGATGAATAAAATGACAGCAGGGAATTGAATTTGCTTTTCGATGGCAGGTGTGATTGGTCGTTATGGCCCGGTGTTTGTCCTGACAACAACTCCAAGGATTTTCAACTTGTGTGCTTGCGAGACATCGACATGCAAGGGATTCTGTAAAAATACATCATTACTGCGTGAAAAACCTTATTCACAGATTTGATGACAGTAATTACTTGTGACAGGCGGCCTTATCATATCACCTAGGAATGTAGACAAGAAGTTCCCTGGCACTGCAGTTTAGTTTCCCATTAACCCCTGTTGCCCTCCCTGACAGGTATGGGAAGTGGCAGTGGTCGAACTTCATCTGGTTGGCACATGAAACATCACACACTGTATATTCCGTGTCTCCTCTTTGTGCGAGAGATGTAAATAGCCCGGGTGTCATGACCGGAGATGTGGAGGTAGGGAGGATGGTGTGAACACAGAGGACAAAGAAGCAATCTGATGACAGTTTGTACCAGTTTAATGGGTAGCTTATGCAGTAAAATGGCTAAATAAATCACAGGAGGACTGTGTTGTTTGTGTTGCACGGTTCAGGAGTTTCATTGTGTAGCCTATATGTGCATGTGTACAGGATGTGTACGTGGTTGTTTCACGAGGCAAATGTAAGGTGTAATACTGCGCTAACTTATGAACAGCAGTAGAAATCACACACCATGTACAATAGCCTACCCTGTAATTTGTTATCCCTGCAATGATGCTCTATGACTTGTGAGATGTAGTGATTAAACTAAATGTAGTTGAAAGCTGCACTAGAACAGATGCTACCACAATAGTCTGTCACGGTTTCTGTGTGTTTTCTCCACATAGGGAGTATTTAGAAGAATCAAAACCATCTGTGTTCCCATTTTATACAATTACAATACAAGCCAATACAGGTTACTTTCCTAACTCCAACCAGGTGTTGGTGCACGTAAACCCCAACCGGACCATAAGCACAGCGTTGTCAAAGCATAAGATGGAAAAAAATTTGCCTGAATTACTGTAAAGTTACGACATAAATTAGCTTCACGTTCCATCATTTTATCCTGCGACTGGGCCGTTCTCATCCTGGTCAGAGCAGGAGTTTTCACATTCTCCCCATATTTGCGTGGCTTTTCTCTCGGTGCCATCAAAAAAACATGCACGTTGTGGCTCAGAACTGGAGTTTCCCCCTACAGGTCTCACTATAAGTTGCACTAACCCCGTATGTAAGAATGACACTTGATTTGAAAAAAAAAGAAGAAGGTAGCAGCTCCTTTCTAAACGCTATTGACCCGCAAGACGAACAAGCAACACCCTCAATACTCCTCTAACACAAGATACAGTCTCTACTGCACTTAATCACATGTCCAATAACAAAGCAGCAGCACCTGATGGCTTTCCTGTTGAGTTCTATAAACACTCCTGGACTATAGCCCCACCTTGGAAAGAAAAAGGAGTATACAACTAAATTCAAGGCCCCTTGCTGAAACTTCTTTTGAAACCTTTCACAAGCCACTGATACAAACAGCTGGTTTGATAACAATAATAATAATAATAATAATAATAATAATAATAATAATAATAATAATAATAATAATAATAATAATAATAATAATAATAATAAAACATGTGGCTCAAAGGAATAAACAGACATTCTCTGCTACTTACCTATTGTAGTAGTGGACCACCCTTAAGCAGTGTTTTGTGAGCGAAAATGTCAAATGTCCAGGGTTATGAGGAAAATATGTAAATCTATCAAATCCATACATAACATCTGTATTCTCCTGTTGCCGTCATTAGCAACACTCGTGACATGTTGTCAAGTCCGACCGCACACATAAAACTGTGTGCCTTCAGCAATTATCCATCATTGCACCATCATTTGCATTCTGAAAGCATTTTTACAGTGCAAAAACATTATCTACAACAGCACTTACACTGCTGATGTATTTATTGTTTGCATCCATGGCTGTAATTTCCATCAGTAAATCCCTCCTGTTTACAGCTAACAACTATAAAATATCACAAATGACTCGTTCCCGGGATAGCTTGCGCCGAGGGCTGACAGTTCACATTCCCATTCAGTTTATAGAAACCAGCATTTTAATATAAATCTTGATTTATTGAGGGAGATAGACGCTGTCCAATAAAAACAATTGGATGTAATGGACAGCCTGTTCCTGTTGGGATTCGGCGATTAGACACAGTCAGCACAGTTCAGGTCCACAGCGGTTCCTCTGCGCCATGTTTGAACTTGTCTTGTCGGTCTTTAATCTAATCTGTTTCCCCTCGGCCCAGTTTGTGGCTGTCAGTCCCAATTTTGAACAGAAGATAGGAGATGATAAAATGTTGTAGATAGTTGTTAAAAAGAAAAGGCAGATCATAGTAACTGGTGGACTGGTAAGTTTGGTATGACAAGCATGAAGGGAGAAGTGATGAGAAACGTAATGGCCTGGCCCAGTGCTGCTTTTGAAGTCTATTCTTTGAGACAGGGCCCATCATCTCTGCTACAAAGTCGTACTCCGTCCACATGTGGACGACTGAAAACAGCGATGACGAAGATTGAACATTCAGGAGGGGAAAACAAAGGGCATTAATGACAAGCTTGTGAAGTTTTAACCGACGTGTCTAAATGAGACGAAGGAGGGAATGTAATCACAGAAGCTCTTTATTCAACAGCATTTGCAACTGAAAGATGTTGACTAGCGGTTTACCAATGTCGCCTCAGGTATTTCAAAACAACAGCAGCATTGTGAAGCTAAAGCTGATGGGTTCCTGTTTTTAAAGGAAGCAATGTCAGACAGAAGCGGTGTTATTTTTCCAACAATTTGATCCTTTAAACCACTCGATGCCACAGGACCGTATGGGCTGTAAACCACTGCCATTTGCTGAGTCATAATTAACGCCCTGGCTGGTTTTTTTTTTTGAGCGAGGCTCTCAGTGTCCATTACCGAAAAAAATCTGCAAATTACTTCAGAGGAAATCTAAAATGTTTTTGGTCAGCGTGCTTTATTTTTCAGGGGGAAACTGACTGGCGTTCAGGTTTAGAGCAGGGCCAAGTGAACAACATCATTACAGATACCAGGAAAAGGCAATTATGGATAAGGGCATGCACTGTATGGCAGGGCAGTGCAGGTTGTTGCTCTCTGTTCTGGACCAGTGCTTTTTTTTTTTTTTTCAGGATTCATCCCGTGTTGCCATGTACATAGAAGTGTACAATCACTTTTAGCCTCGCTGACCGCCGCCTGTACAGAGCTGGCCTGAGCTAAAAAAAAAAACCTGAGGATGCAAATGGATGTTTGGCGAAGAACATAAGAAAACCTCCTGCTGCCACCATGTATTAGTCAGTTCCAAACCACTCAACTTCAATTGCATTTCTGACATTTTATGACACATTCATTCATTCATTTATGTTGCAGTGTCTCACACTGCAGCACCGCCAAATCCCTAACTTGCTTTTGATTGATTTCAGTTTTGAGATGGGAGTCATTTTGAGTTTCACAACACTGAGTTCAGAGCTAATTTGGGGATTTGGGCTTTAACAAAATTATTCCAGCTTCCAAGCTGCACAGATCAATATATTTATATTAACAATGGCTCGAATGACAATGTGTAGTATGAAAGACAGTTTTGTAATGACAAATCCACAGAGAGATATCAGCCGGCTCTGCAGCTCTGTGGCAACATTTTTGTTGCACGTTTGAGCTTGCTGTTTTAGTTTTTGCGATGCACAGTTGTACTGTTTTGTTTCACAGCTAAGCAGACGCAGCAGGCCGCTGTGCTCTGAGAATCCAGCCGTACACTACCTGCCCAACACCAAACAGCAGGCGGATAAACAGTTGTCTATGTTGTTTGTTTGCTAACACATCCACTGTGACAACTTTTAGATGGTGATAACATGCCAGCGCTTGTTCCTCTGCCAGAGCGGACAAACTAGCAATTAATACACAATAATCCGGCTGTACAAGAGACAGTGTAAAGTCACCTGTCTTGCTGTCTTCAAACAGAGCAAGACCTAAAGGCCCTGTTCACACTTGGCATCAACATGCTTCCTGAGTGATGCAATCACAAGTGGACAGTTCTAAGTGCGAGTGTGAACGCCCTCAAGATGAACTGAGGACACGTTTGAGATCACTCAGACCATATTTTTAATCACTGGACCACACGTGGCCACACTGTTTTAGACACGTGTCAAATGGGCCCCAATGAAGGACTGCCTGCTCACTGGATATCATCTATGTAACACAGAGAAGAGGCCACCACAACAGACAGAATGGAATACACAATGTAATAACAGACGTTTGTGAGCACATTGTTTGTCTCAGCTAACCATTGACCTAGTAACAGAAGTCTCCCCAGACTCCCTTAAATATCGGATGAAGAATGAGGAGAAAAGTGACTTAACCATCTCTGTGAAATAGCCACTTTAAATACTGAACCTTTTTTTCTACATTTGGCATGAAATACTGCACATTAAGTTGTTGTCATGCATGTGGAGAAGAGAAGTGAGATCAAAATGGGACAGTTATGAACTGACAGACTTATATATGATATATTCTATATGTAGTCCTTTTAAAGAAATACTTTGTCTATATATATTTCTTCCAATATACCAATAAACCAGCGCTGTTTTGCTGCAGAGGGTATATCAAATGTGCAAAACACGCGATGTTTGCTGTTGTTATCAAGACCAGTGGAAAAAGTTATTAATCTCAGAACGCTTGAAGATCACACCTCACTAATGCAGTATATGAAATTATGAAACAAATTATTTGAATGCAAATACTTGCATCTTACTAAGAGGTTTCGGTAGAAAAATAGCAAAGCAGCTAATTTGATCACCTTGCCAGAAAATCCTTAGCACATCCTCACACTGTCCCGGCTCAGGCCCATTAAACCGGCTCGCTGGGATCTCCCCTCTGCCCACAGACTGCCACGTGAAACGCCTCCAACCATTAAACACCTGTTTCTCCCCATGACCGGTCTGTGCTGAGAACCAGCGCGGCTGAGAGCAAAGTAGTTTAACCATGAACCCTCTCGGAAAAAGGCCGCCTGGCTGATAGCAGATGCGGAGAATGGAGGGATGAGATGGAGATAAAGGACGGACAAGGGAATAGAAGGAGATGGGAATGGGGGGGGGGATCGTTTGCTACTGAGGGCGTGAAATAGATAGCGGAATGGGGTGGAGGGGGAGATGTTATTGTGGCGAAGAAGATGTCAGTGAGGAATGGTGAGAGATGGAGCGCTGGAGATCGGCGGGATAAGATAGAGAGAGGAAAAGTGAGAAAACATGGGGCTAACGGAAGTGTTCAGCAACAGGAGTAGATTTGCTTGAGGGTCTTGGCCTGGTTTAATGGAATGTCATCCATCTATAGCACCCTACAGGGATCTCATTAAAATGTATCAACAAACACAGTCTGGGACTCATTTGGAACTATACATTAGACTCAGAATGGCACTACAGAAAGAGAACCAGCAGCTGTCTTGCTTTGAGGTCCTCAGTCACATTGTTCATGCCTGATCCATCCACAGGAGACCAATGTTGTTGTTGACAGTGTGGCAGAATAGAAAAAAGTCCCTTTTTTTAAAGATAAATATTTGTTCTTCAGATTGCCAGCTGCCATTACTCTGTGTCCCTGTTTAAACATTTTTGATCCACGGGGTGAAGCAGCGCTATAGTCATTTGTCTTTTCACTCCATTTTTCTATTTTTTTTTCGGCGAGTTCTCACAACCTTCTAGAAAACAACCCCTCATTTGTGTCGCAACGAGCAATTTGGGCATAAAGCCACGAAACAAAGCCATATGAGCATGTGCAATTTAGGCAAATTGCAGCAGCTGAAGTGTATCATTTGACTTGAATTACAGTACAGAATGTCTGCGCGATACTTGCGTTCAGAGGAATGGCAGCAGATTGTGTCGCATTGCCTACCACTTGCAGACTTCCAGTCGCGGTTCTTTCCTGCAAACATGTTGAATGGGCGTCTGGGCGATTCCCCGCTGACAGGTGCCGCACGTATGGCTGTGCTTATGGCGTCTGCACAGAAACACAGCAGTGGGGGGAAACCGGGCCACGGCAGTGGCAGCGGCGCACAAGACTCAGCTCAGCGGGCAGATTGGGGAGCAGCTGCTAAGAGCAATTTGTTTGACAAGTTAGACTGTCGAGGCTGGCGAGAAGGGCAGCGGGACGGCTTCACCTACCGATTCTCGCCGAGGATTTGGTCTCTGCCACTGAAGCTGCGGACTCTGTCCTTGCCTCCTCGGATCAAGCGGCAGTCAGATGGTGGCGGCTAGGCCTGGCGAGAGGCTGGCATCTGGGGATGTGGCGCAGTGGTATCACGGGTGTTGGTCTGTGTGTTCACTTCCCGCCAAGGGATACCCGCTGCTGGTGCCAAGGGCAGGGGAAGTCAGCCGGGCATGCTTCAGTAAACACTCAGCTTGATTTAAATGCACAAAGGGAGGAGTGTTGCGTGTTGTCCTGGAGGATCTTTCTTCAAACAGAATCTGTGATTGCTCTAATGTGTCACCGGTGGGATAGATGTTGGACATGTCTCTTTTATTTGCCGTGTCAGATGCTGATTTGGGGCCGTGCGAGTTCATGAGCATTCGCCGCATCTGTGTGTGTGCTGCATTAAGAGCGCTTATGAGGAGACACGGGATTGTGTAAAGTAACAGTTTGGAACATTTCTGAAGCCCTACATCTGCATGCTGTTTACTCTCAGATTCCCGCCGATGGTAAGTAAACAGCCAGCTTTGCAAACATGCAGAACTCCAAGATGTGCTTGTTTCCCACATAACAGATTCGGAATATAAATCACACCCCCAAACACATTTTTTGAACAAGTGTGGGTGATTAATTCCTTTTGCTTTGATAGATTCCAACATGCAGAATAACACGCGCCGATTTTTCCCAGCAACTTGGCACAGTCGATTACTGAGATTCCCCTAATTTCAGTTTGCCAATATTAAGAAATTAATATCCATTTTGTCTGCATGTTCCTCTAGTGGCCTGTGTCAGGATATAGATAGATGGCTGAAGCTTTTCAATTTAATAAGATTAATGCCTTTTGACTTTAAACACAATTAAGTGTTAAAAACAAATTGCTCGTCTAGTTAAACTTATTTTAATGAGTTACTGTAAATGAGCCACCGAGTACACATGGTAGGGTATCTGAATAGAGCTTGATTTAATTGCCAGTTTAGGCTTAATGGAGCTTGGACATCCTCTATCAAAAGGGCTGATTTGGAAATTGCACACAGGCTCCACAATAAACTCACAAATTCCTGTGCTGACTGTGCAGTGAGGGATTGACATGCACGCATTTTGGAGCGAATGCGCTGCACCCCGAGAACACAGTGGCATGAAATGATGGAGGGGGCAGGGGGAGGAAAATATGCAGAGCCTCACAGAAGGACATCTGGGTGTTTTATTATGCCTTGGTTGACCTGAGTGGGGTCTACTTTTGCATGCCAAGTTTGCACAGGGTGAGGCTCACCGCACCGAGTCGCTACAGGGCGAGAGAGTTCGTTAACTGGTCGATGGATAGGTAAATGGGGAAAGTGGGAGGCAGCACACAGCAGCAAGGGCAATTCATATTTGCGGTGTGCTGTTGTTTGTTGTTATTTGTCTCGTCTCCATTCTCAAGGTTTGTTGATGGCTTGATTCCACATCCAGTGTCAGAAAAGTGGTTTCTTTCATTTGCCATAATGTAATTTATTTGCATAATGTCGTCTCTCTGCATTGCACTCGCAGGGATACAGAATCAAATAGTCCCTCATCAACTACTTTGAAAAATGTCTGCTTTAGCCTCAGAGACCACTCTTGAAAAAATATGACAATAGATCACTGAAGGCTGTGTGAAGAAGCATCTGTTGACAGTCAGTGCTGTTTACCTGCAGTATAACGGAGCCTTTTCACAAGAGCATCATATTTTCTGATGGGGCTCTTTTTTTTTGTATTGTGTTTTCTTCCTAAAAGTCATCGGCTTTTGAGGGAATATTGATTTTGATTGGCTTCAAAGACAGTCTAGTGTGTCTGAGGGGATCCTTAGAGACCCTGTGACACTATGGACAGACTCTTTACCCTTTCCCATTCAGGGTTCACAGCAGTAATAGGGACACCATTTATCCACTGTCAAGCCTGGTAATTGAAACAGGTTAAGGGAAGGCGCTTCGCTCTGTAGCCGGGCATGTTGAGTCATGTTATGACAGACAAGTGGTTACACCTTGGTGCTGTGCTTGCGACGATGCACATATGTGTATGTTTGTGTGCTCGCTCAGATGTTGTATCTAACTGAAAAGCAACGTCTGTCGGTCTGTCTTCACGTCATTTGCATATCTCGAGAACCATTCATCCAATTGGCTTAACGCTTGGCAACGTTCAGTAACATGACAAATTCAGTATTAATAATTCTTGAATAAACTACCAGCAACTTTCTGAGCGGCAGCACTCAGATCAGATGAGATCGACCTATCGAGTGATCTCATCTAATCCCCGTTTTTCATGTAAACGAAGCAGAGAATAGCGCGGTGCAACGACTTGCTGTAATAATGAGCTGCAGAGAGAAAACAACGGAAGCAGACGGTTAATTCAGTTGACTGTAGCCATCAGTGAGAACGGCAGGTAAGATTTGACCTTTCAGTCAACAACAGAGCACAAGCTCACATTAGCCTCATAGGTTACAATGTTTGCCCTTGTTCTATAAAGATAAAAGTCCAAGGAACTCGTTTGTCAAAAAGATTAAAAAGCCTTTATTTTGATGGCTTCTTAATACCATAATATTGAAAACACATGACCCGTATGTAGCGGCACAAACTGCCCTGTGCAGGGTGACACATGAAACAGACTCAGGTCGACACCCTGAAGAAGAGTGCCTGCACTTTTGTCTGTTTTGAACTTCAGATGTGAAGAGCACCTTCATCACTTTTACTTTGAACTCTCTTAGCGCTCTAGACTTTTTTTCTTTCAAATTTTTTTTTTTCTGTTTTTTGGCAGCACTATTACTCCAGGAGGCCGCTATTATTGGCTGTTCTGGTCTGGCTCGGAAAGTACAAGATTCAATCATCCATTTTAAATCGTAAATATCAAACATGTTTGATAGCATCCGAGCGGTGCTGATGAGGCTGTGAGCGGTTCAGGAGGCTTGAGACTGCATCTGTAAAACCCCTCACATTATCAGATAATCAGCGCCAAACATCCTGTTTTGAACGGACACTGCTTTGGTGACATTCGGTGGGTCTCCCTGGGTCTTTTTCTTTCGGCTGTTAGTCCCCATGTTCGTGCGTTTCCAGTAGATATTGCTCTGACAAGCATGCATTCTCACACCGTCACCCACCTCGTCCCGATCCCTGACATGGCAGCTCACCTCAAAGACGACTTTTCCCATCACTCTTCCCTCTCGACTCCTCCCCGGCTCTTGGGCAGCGCTGGCAGCTGTCAGACACAGAGCGGCATGCAGCGAGGCATCAGACGTCCTGGCATTTGCCCTCTCTCTGTGACAGCAGCTGACTGACAATGGCTGCCAGCCTGACAGTCTCTTACCCAGCTTCCCCCACGGCCTGGGTTCCAAATGTTATCATTACTGCGAGGAGGGATGTCATCATTTTCTCCCCTTGGAACATGGAAGCACTCACAGCGAAAGTGGCAGCAGTGCACTGGCATTCAGCGTTGTGTGAATGACAAGATATTATAGCAGCCGCAGCGACAATGGTTCATGCACACCGGGGGCCATAAAAGTGATTCATACGCTGTCTCCCTCTGTTTCTAAGACAAATGTAGAATTATATGACTCAACCTTCAATGCCCTTTGGTTGAAGAAATGGGCTCGAGCCTGAAGACCGGTTTTGTCGTTAAAAAAAAAAAAAAAAAAGTGAAAAAAAGATTCTAGATTTCAAAGGTGAGAGGCAGGAAGTAGGGATATAATGGGCAGGAAAATCTTTACAAGGCAATTGCTTCTTTCTCTAAGAGGCAGGGTGACCAAGGCCAACCGTCGTCAGCCAATCAGGCATTAATTCAGTTGTCAATATGGCCTTAATCACTGCACTGGGGCCTAGGTCGCATTTCTCTTCCTGCAATGCCAAAATTACAAATGGACTGCAGGAAAGAAGGGAACTTCTCATCATATTGAGGGGCAGGGAGAGCACACAGGTTTTATTTGATGTGACGGTCAACAAGGATTGATAAAGGATGAGCGCTGGGGGAAGAGCTCAGAAATAAAGGGGTCAAATAAAGCAACCAGACAAATAAGGCAGCTGACCTGGTGGTCTCCACTGCGGGACAGACCCATAGCAGATTAATGGCAAAGGGAGGGACAACAACTCTGATTATTATTTTCCCTGCCCTCCACTCCATTTGTCCACTTTGGTCTCTTGGGTGCACGTTGCAGAATAGACTACCAATGTTCGTGATTACCTGCTTTCAATTTGCCCTCCTTTCCATTGTGCTGCAGCCGCACCGAACCATCAGTCAAACACGCACACATGGGATTGCGGAGCACCTCTTCTTTTGTTGACTGCAACCCGATGAAAATTGCTACCTGAGGAGAGGAGCTAAGGATGTGGCACTCGAGCATTCAGTGTTAAATTCGCCGGCGTGGAAGGACTCGCAGCCTTGTTTTCTTTTTTCAGGCAACACCTGACACTTTGTATGTGCTGCTGTGGTGTAGTGTTGTTATTTTAACTCTCCTCTCCATCACAACCAAGCAGGGGAGGCAGGGGAAGGACACTTGTCACTCCATAAGACTGTTTACATTGGGTGAAGTATTGCTCTGTTACCGTGCCGACAGATAGATAAACGTACAAGTATGCATACACACACCCAGATACTTAAACCCTCACTGACATTGACTGACATTCACACATCCGCGCTTACAAACACAGTCCTTTACTCCTCCTTTCCCGCTCTTGCTTGCCCTCTCAAATATCATCACACACACACACACATAGGCGCACACACACACACGCACACTCGCACTCAGTCTCTGTGTTTGCTATGAGCAGAGAGAGCTAAAAAGATGAAAAATGAGCCAAATAATGTCAGACCGAAGGCAGCACCTATCAAACGCATCAATGGGTCCAAGGTGTGCAAGGACGGGTTGGAGGTTTTATGTCTGCTGCCGAACATAAATACTCGCTGGGTGTCTGCAGTGGAAAGATTTCTGCGGCGGGCGAAAAAAAAAAAAAAACGCACATTTTGCAGAAAATAAATGTAAATGCTCCGCAGCCAAATTCAGGCTCGGTTTTATCAGGTTTTTATCTGGCTCCAGAACTCTTTGAATCCCATTCTTTAAAGCAGTATCCATTTGTGAACATGCTGCACACAAACCACAGACATCACATACACGGCGCTGGATTAACCCACCAGGGTGCCCCACAGCAAATACAAGCTTCTGGGCCCCCTCTAACCCCCACACTATTCTCACTATCTGTGTACCATGTTTGCTTGGAATAACAGCAGTCCCTGTGGAAAGAGCAGAAATACAGTTCCATTTATATCACCTTTTTTATGCATTTTATGCCACTTCATGTCAGTGTGCTTTACTGTGCCACATTCATCTAAAAGTTGTCGATGAAGATGTTACAAAAACACGTAATCAGTATATAAAAAGGGACAAAGTAGGTAAAATTAGCTGTACTTGGGTTGTCTATACTGCTGAACTTGCCCCAGTGATAGTAATGTAGTAGTTTGATAAGAATGATAATATAACATCTATTTCTGGTCATTTAAAGGTTCTTCATTAATATTCTACATTTTAAAAAAAATATTTTGAATTACTTCTCCCAGATTACATAGTGCCCCTTTAATCAGTGGCGAAAAGCACATTTACTCCAATATGGTACTCTAGTTGTGAGGTATATTCAAAGTATTTGTGCTACTTTATTTTTGTATTTCACTACATTTAAGGAGATACACGTGCCTGTCATTTTAGTACATGTATCTTACAGATAGAGTTTCTAATCATTTTTACTCTTGAACACAAAAAATCTGATTCGTCTGTAACCTGATTCCCTGTTCTTGAGTTTTAGCTGTCTCTAAAAGTGAATTCAAATCTGCCCGTGTTGTTATGCAAATGTCTTACTTTGCAGTATTTTCTAAAAATCAACTTTTAGGCGATTGGACGGCATTTTCATAGGATTACACTTTGATTAACTTACCCAGCACAACATGATTTTTTTTTTCCTGATGGTTAATCAGATACACTGTCACCAATGGAAATGCGGCTTGACACATTAATCTATTAGTCATAACAATCCTATCATCCAATAACCCTTATACACTTTTGTTCATGCTTTTGTTTATTTACATCCATTTACCAGCTTATGGTTATGTGTTTCTTCTAGTGGAGGTTTTTGTTGTTTTTTTTTTTTTTTTAAATTGGTTTGTAAATCTATGATTAGTAGACTGATAAGCTATAAATAAAACACAAAGATTAGGATGGGAACAAGCTATTCCTCTGTCAAGATTGCAGGAGAATTAGTATAATACAGAAACACTATTTACCCAAAATAAGGACACATTTTGTCGTGGGTGATGCAGTTTATATGCTCACAGCCTGATTTCAACCAGCATCCCCGCATGAGGCCATGCTTTCATTCAACTGAACAGTTCTTTCTATCCAACAGGGGGAGCTGCTGTTCGTCCTCACTACTCACTCACTCACACACACCATACATGTAGCCACTTGCCGCTGTTTGGCATCAATTCTCACAGATATTGATCTGTGCAGGCTGTACCCTTGGGCAAGGTGATTTTACACTTATCTCACCCCCCACCTCTCCAACTCCTCAATCTCAGTCCAGTGTCGCATTCACTGTGCTTTCAGGGGGTGAGGAGGAATCCCTCTGGAATTTTTCTCTGACTGCTTGTCACTACTGCTATTGTCAGTGTGTAATTGATGTATTAGGTCACTTGTGAATAAGCATACACATGAAAGACACACGTACGCCGGCCTAATCTCTCTTTCTTTCTCTCTCTCTCTCTCTCACACACACATATATAGACAGATAGGTAGACATTCAATCATGGGCAATTTTCTTTCGAAAATAACCACGATCATGGCTCATGTGAAGATATTGATCAAAAGATCCCTGCTTCTCATCTGTTTCATTCACAAAAGCCTTGTTTAAAGGAACCTCAGGGGTGTCGGTTCAGGCCCCTGAGTGAGCGGAAACATTTCATTAAAAGGTCATTTAACCCTTTGCCATTTCAGCAGCTCAACAGTGGTATGACGGATAGAAAACCCACACAATATTGATCAAACACATACACACTCCACAACCATGTTGTTCCTTTTCACATAAGTCTTTGGATGTGCCTTAATAACAGTAATCCAACCACTGAAACGTCACGAAGGAAGAAAAAAGGTAAAACACTGCATACAATGTCATATCTGAAGGCCCTTGTAGGACCTGTAATGTGATCATTTCCTGAAAATGTAATAACACCTGAAAATGTAATAAAATTTGCACATAACTCGATCAAAAATGTAATAAAACCCAATAATGTAATAACTTCACCAATAATGTAATAAAATATCCTGACTGATGTTGTAATGACATTTTTGCCGATAATGTAATACCTTATTACATTATTGGGAATATATTACATTGTCAGGGTTTTTTTTTAAAAACCGATAACATAATACTTGAAAGATAATGTAATATATATGTTCATTTTCAGTCCAGAGTTCTACATTTTGTCTAAGAATCTAAGAATGTTATATTCACTGGATTTGAAACAACAGACTACTGGGTTAAATTGCAGACCTTGAGTACCATACAGCCATATGCATATTTGCAAATACTCAGGGACATGCAACTACATCCTGGTCCTACTGACTGGGTGATGGACTTACCTCTTTGGGAGACCAAAATTCCAGCTCAGATATAAGCTTCTGAGCAGCAACTCTTCCTCAGGCAACTCTTCTCTAAACGTACCTCTTCACTTCACAGATTTCCAACAAATCACTACCTCATGAAAACAGCCACAAACCAACAAAACAACTTTCAGGAACACTTCCTCTGAAGAGGCTATGCATAAGCATTCATAAAACCTGCACACACACCTGACATAAACATAGGCCTACGTATCCACTCATAAATGGTTATCATATCACTTTCAATGTCAAATTGACATATTACTCTATGCCAAGTTACATAGTTATAAAAAGGTATTACATTATTGGTAAAAAATGTTATCACAATGTCAGTCGGGATATTTTATTACATTATTTGTGAAGTTATTACTTTATTGGGTTTTATTACATTTTCAATTGTGTTTCATGCAGATTTTATCACATTTTCAGGCATTATTACATTTTCAGGAAATTATTACATTATAGGGTGCTACCGCCCCTTTTCTAGCTGCTGAACATTCCTGTCTGAATTTTGATACATGACTTAATATCACACTTAAGAAGCTTTCATTCAGTCTAATTTTCACACTTTCAAAGGAATTCAGGAGCTCAATAGACAAGACTGGAGCTCTACCAGCACTGGTAAGAGCAGGAAAGGAAAATTTTAGTCATGTACTATCAGTGTGACTTTGCCAGAAGCATTGTTTTTAGGGGGTAATCTGTACGAATTTAAGGGTGCGTCAAACAAAGGTAAACTCAAATCACTGACAGAATGTGAATGCCCTTTATTTGTTAAGAGTATGAATTTGATAAGTGGCCAGTTCTTACATGATCAACCCTCAGGACAATATCTAATTACGACATTTGGGTACTTTTAACAACACTTGCTACTTTTGGTAGACTTTCTGTCTGTAACCAAACAATTGCTCCATTGCACCATCCGTCTCTTTTAGTGAACCACAGACTAAAAACAAGTGTAGGCATGAAAAAAGAAGAGCCAGCATTTGATTACAGTACTGCACATATGTGCTGAATGAAAGTGAAGTGAAAAACAAAATGTGTTCATTGTGTGAATCCACGTCTGAATCTCACACCACTCTCCATGAACTGCAAACACTAGACATTAGACATTTGATTGTTTGTGCCTCAAATCAAATAAAGCTCTCTTTGAGAAAGGGGTATTGTTCTTAATGTGAGACTGTCCCATTGACTCGCAGCTCAAAATGGAGCACTCTCATATGCCTAATGGAGTGATAACTGCTGCAAGCATAACCATAGAAACTATATTCCCGATGTAATGTGGTTTGTTGACTTTCTGGACACAGCAGAGATAGTAGAGGGCCTAGATTGAGCTAACCCCTCCAGCTGAATACCCCTTCAAATTGGGTTAAACAAACATGCTCAGCCCTGGTGACACATGGATTGCAGCCTTGGCCTCTTCACTAGCACTGGCCAGGTGCGGTGATTTGTGTGATGGTGATGATGGGGTTGTTGAGAGGCACACGAGGTTGGTGGTGTAGATTGCTTCGAATAGTGTCAGCATGATTGTAATGACAGTGGGATGCCCTAAATCTGAAGGGGGACAAGGGGGTGAGAGATAAGAGGCAAACAATGTAAGCTAGTGGCTTCTGCATGGGTGATAATGCATTGTGTGTGATCGCGTGTTGTGACCAGCTGAGCGGCTACTTTTGTGTACGTGTGCGACTCGTATGGAGAACGGGAGCGCACATGCAGACAGATGGAGGCAAAGTAATTGTGTTTCACCCTGTGTAGACTCTTCCCTGATGAGATACTGCACCTGGTGTCCAACCAGCGGGTGGGTAGAGGGAACCACAGGAATTAGAGAGGTAGCAGGATACCATTTAAACATCACAGTGTGTCTGGAAAAGACTGTGTGGTAAAACCTCCTGTTGCTTATGTGGCCTGTAAGCCGCCATTCTGGCTTTTTCTGAGAGCAGCATGAGTTTTCCCTCTGCATACATATAAATAAATGTTTCTCAAAAGTAATTGCTACATATGGACATATGGATGCAACATATCCCAGCTGTTATTTAAAAAAGGTCCCACATTGTCAGATTTGGATTATAAAGCCGGGCTCTAAACTAAATAATGCTATAAGTACTGTAAAAGCATTAAAAAAAAAGCACCACATAAGGACGAAAGTTGTGATGTCACTTGTCCCTGAGCGGCATTTTTCATCTGCTCAGGGCGGGTAGCTCGTATGCTGGCATAATGCCATGCTACCGTTATCTGGGTTGCAAGTCATATTAATAAAGAAAATCTGACACATCTTCAGCAACTGAAAAAATGATGGATAAGGAAAATCTGGAGGGACATCGGGCAGTATTTCAAGGTAGAATTACATATGTGATAGCCCATTGGCAAACATTAGCATTCAACCACTTCCTAGCTTCCAAAACATCATTGTTTGATTACATCCAGTGCATTCCACTCTCATTCATTAGCTTGAATGAATGTGTAAGCTGTCTGTTTCAGCACATTTAAGAATGAATTACTGTTATCATTTTGTGAAACATTATTAAAGAGTCAAGCGAGCTAGGAAGAGGTTGTATGCTAATGCTAGTTGTTGTTTAACAGAAGCATTAATGGGTCATCAAACATGTAGTTTTACCCCGTATTATAGCCCAATGTCCATCCAGATGTTATATATCCATTGTCTTTACAGTTGCTGAACAAACGGGCAGTGGTAAAATAGAACAAAATGTCATTTTCTACATTTATAGGACTTATAACCTGAAACATAGCAGTGCAACATTTGAGCCTTGAGCATGATGCCAGAGGAAAATGGTCTATGCCCCTAACATGACCATAACTGCAAAAACAACTGCACATACGCTGTGTAAAACATGGTGAGGGGTGCCTGCTCAGGCCTGTGAGAGATGACAAATCACAGCAGACTGGGCTTTTGGGGAGGGAGGGTCTTAAAGAGACAGGCACTAAAACAGAGCATTCAACAAAGGAAAATGAAAGTATTAAAACAAAAATCAGTATAATATTGGTCTTTTAATGCTGATCTGTGGCTTTAGATCACAATGTAAGCAACTAACTTGCTTCCTGCTTGCAAAAAAGGGGAACCCCAAAAAAATCCCCAGCTCCTTCTTTATCCAGGCAAAGTTGGTTCCACTACAACAATATACATAATGATTGCTCTTATTAGCAGATAATACTTTTGTTCGTTCCACTGTTGTGATCAAGGTTCTCTGCCTGGGAAACTAGATTAAATCATGTCTTTGTTCAACGGCACTTGACACAAATGGAAGGAGTTTGCGCATGGGCAGCCACACCCTTCCTGCCATGAAAACCTCATCATTTTAGCTGCATATCAGTTAGTATTAATATGAAAGGCATGGTGTAGTAAGCCACAGGACTGATCAATAACAGGGAGGTTGTAAGGACAGACTGATGTACACATGAAAGATTCAATTTACACAACACACAAACTCTTCCAAGAGTTTTAGCGAAGGTAATGGGACTATGGATCAATACAGGATCAGACAGACTGAAATAACCCGCTGACATTTCCTTGATCATGGCAGTATTAATATTTCTGGTGACATCTGCACTGTGATGTGTGACATGATACCTATATTAGTCGTGCCATTTTCCCAGGGAGAAAAATGCTCCTCTACATTTCTCTCCTGCTTTCATTAAAATTCATGCCTACACAACATTTGGTCTGAAAATGACCAAACTGCTCCACTTAAACTCCTAGAATAGAAAGCATCGCTGCAGCTAATTAGCAGAGACCCTTTTTATGTGAAATTAGATCAACCAAAGGTTTGTCTTGTAGGTGAGAAAGAGTGTGAAAGTGAATTACTTCAAGGTCCTTTTTGTAAGAAAGTTAGTTTTCGAGTCTAATTCCCCAACTCATCAATTACTGACGCTTTGGTATGTCTGGTCAGCTTTCTTACAAATAGGACCTTTAATAATACTTATTTTGTTAAGGAGTTTTAAATAAATGCAAAAAAGGTCAATTCAGGGCAATACAACTGATCTTAAGTGAGAATTTAATAAGTGATGATCAAATGATAATTATTTCTATCCAATTAAAAAGAAAGTAATCATTGTATTGCATTCAAAGCAACAAATGTTTCACACTTCTTCTTCTTTTTTTTTTTTTTACAAACAAATGCAAAAAAACTAACCCTTCTAAAAAAAAAGTTGAGTTCAGAATGACTAATGTAACCAGGTACATGGCCCAGCATGATTCACTTTAACCTAATTTGCCTTCAACTAGTTTTAGTCTGCATGCTGTGTGTAAACGGCCAATCAGAAATGCAAACCAAAGCTAGTTGAAGGCAAATTAGTCATATAAAACTTATTGACATAAAACTCAGGAACTCAGAAGAGTAGGCAAGCAGGAAGCAGGGCAGGATGGTGCTGGAGATTTCTGCAGGAGCCGACAAAGACAAGAGCATTAGCACAAAGGCAAAAACACGAAGTCTGAGTGTCAAGAGAACGCTAAAAAACTCTGAAATCACCGTATGGGATGTAATAAACTAGCGCTGAAGGTATGGAGAGACCGGGTAGATAAAGATGGAGGGTGATGAGTTGATCCGACACAGGTGTGTCACTCTGCTGCTGCTGTTGCTGCTGCCACGCCCACACACACACACACACACACACACACACACACACACACACACACACACACACACACACACACACACACACACACACACACACACAGGGAAGGAGCAGGTGAGGGTGAAAAGAGGGGGGGAAAAGGCAGACAAGCAGAACCGAAAACAGAAAACAGAAAATGAACCAGACTGCCACAGTAGCACCGTGACGAATTGTGGCTATAACAAAATGCTGTGTGTAAACGGCCAATCAGAAGTGCTCGGTGCTGGATGCCCCAATTTTAACTTTAAACTTAAACACACTTGGATTGCTCCAACGGTCCCCAGTCCCCCAGTTAAATCATATTTTGGGGCTGCACTTGCTCTAATACATACTGTATATGAGTCAGTAAGCCATTTGTCATGATGATGCCCTCTAAAACTGTTACGTTTATTCGATGAATATATATTTTTAGGCGGCATCTGCTGTGATGGCTATACCATATAACGTGGATATATTGTTGGTCATAGTCTGACAGAGAAGACCAGAGAACAAATCTGACAGATGCTGCCTGGTGCTAGCTTTGGTTGAAATGCATGCTATCAATTATAACCTACAGGATCTAGTTATTCAGAAAACGGCATATTTTTTGTGATATAGATTCTTTCCTGAGTGGTAGATCCCCTGTTGGCCCGATAGCTCCTGCTGTGGCTGAGACGATTTGAATGCATGGTGGACAAGTACGGGCCTCAACCTACCAAGTAACTGACACTTGCTGTGGAACTTGCTGGCACCCTTGTCATCACTGAAGATGAAACAATCCCAGGGGCTGAGCAACAGACAAGAGATACTCTGCTGTTTTCTCCCCCCCCTGAGGAGGTGTTTGAAGGTCCCTCTCCTGGCTCCAGCAAGTCAAGAGAGAGCAGGATTCTCACTACCATCTCAGTTGTGGAACGTTAATGTTAAGTGTTGTACCATTTATTTCCCAAAGCTGAGGGTGGGTTGCTGGGTCGAGTAGAGAAAGTGATATTAAGTGTGTCACAGCAGCTTGTGCCCCCCCCCAACTTCATCTGCATCCACAGTGCAAAAAAAACAAAAACAAAGGCTGATCTCCTGCACATCTGCTAGATGGCTCTGCACCTGCCAGGATTCACATCAGCTGGATGGGTTATACAATGGCACAAACTAAGCCACGAGCATGGGAGAAGCCTATAAAGCCTGCTACAGTCAAGAGGGAAGCTGGTCCATGGCAGGACCATGTGCTGTAGGCTGTCTTCAGCAATGAGCACACAAAGGTTTTTTTTAAAGAACCGCTCACATTTTCTCTAAAATAAATTGATTCCACAAATGTGAGTTTTTGCATAAACTTGCTGTGGACCATGCTGAATCCAGGCCTCTGCTAAAATCAATTTATGACCTTTCATAGGATATTTTTTTGTGTGCGTGCCTGTGCATGCCGGAATTTATTCATTTTGCATTTCAGTGTGGGTGTGATGCCTCTCCCCTGCCACTGATAATGGATGTCCCCCATGTAGAGACAACATAATGAAGGTTCCCCCAAAAGGGTTCTTTCAAAAAGATAGACTGTTAGTCGCGCCAGCATCTTCTGACCTCATTTTAACATAATTTCTCCTGCCCTAAATGTGACTGTTACATCATGTCTCCAGTAAATCAACAGTTTACATTTATAAACCAAGTGTGAGGGGTCAGTACACTCGGTTGTCACAGATGTGGACTGCAAACCAGGAGGGCCAAAATTACCCCCAAAACTGTGTTTTACTTATATCCTGGTCCTCGAGCCCCCTGCCCTGCATGTATTAGATATAGCCCTGCCCCAACAAACCTGATTCTAATAATCAGCTCGTCATCACGTTCTGCCGAGGCCTGATAATGACCCATTCATTTGAATCAGGTGTGTTGGACCATGTAAAATATAGAGGGGAGGGACCGAGGACCAGGGCTGAGAAACAATGTTGTAATATGAACCCAGAGGAGAAAGTAAATGTCCTGACTTGATTGTATTTATTTTTGGATCAGTGCATCAAGCCCAGTAGAAAGCTCACCATTTGTGAAATACACAATTAGAATCATTTCGTATATAATGTATAGTACATCAGTATTACTTTGTCATTTCTATGCTGGAAAAGTACTGAAAAAATGAGACGCAATTATCAGTAATAGCATGCATGGCAAATAACTGTATGTCCATACTGGTTTTCCATCATGCTATTGCAGCTAGGAGGGTAAAAATTGTATTAAATTGCTTTCTACCTGGAAGTCAAACTCATAATTTTAACCAGATGAGCCCTACAGAAGTCATTTACAGCTCTGTGGTATAAATGTGTCTGAAAATACAACAATCAAATCACTAAGAGTAGCTATAAACTATATAGTACAGCTGAGAAATATATCACAAATTCAAGAAATGATTTTTTTGTCTTTGTCCAGGAACAAAATACAAATTATTGTAGAGGCAGAAGAAAATTCACCTCTGATAAATGGTTAAAGATAGAAATGTACTGAGACTTTCATTGGAGGCAACCATGTACGAATGACAAATTATCACTGAAGTTCAACTAGATACTGAGCACAGCCATTGCATCAAAGCTTGAACAGCTAATCAATATAATGGGCTACCTCAAATATTAGCAATGGATTTCAAACTTGATAAAAGGTTCAATGTCCGAAGGAAGTTTCTTTAATTTTGGCAGAAAGCCCCGCAGAAAGAAGTCATCCTTATCTGATGGCACGGAGGTGTAATTTCTAGTGGATGACTTTTCCATTTCTGTAAGTGGGTGATTTTCAAAGAGGGTTAAAAGGCATTCTGTCTGCCCTGTCTTCTACTCTATTGCTGGAATGGTGGCATCCATTCGGAGACTAATGGTCGGCCCTTCATCCTCATCTTCCTCAGTAAGGGCACCCTCTGCTGTTTGTTTGCTGTTGTTCATTTGTAGACTGTGGCTGGTCATTATCTGGGGATGACTGGATCGCTGGTGGAGGCTGGTGCGTGCTTGTCTGATGTCTCTTAGAAGCTCCTGATCCACTTCTCCTCTACTGTAATGGAGGATTCCCCAAATCCCAATGAAATAAACCTGAAGAAAATAATTGGCTGACTTTATTTCATTTCAAGTAAATATTGCAGAATCCACTGAGTAAATACAGCCCACACATTTGTACAGCTCACTGAGGGATTAACATTCATCTGTGACATAATATATGTTGGCTGGCTGTAACTTAGGTGTTTAGTGGCCAAGCATTAATTATTGCCAGGAGTTACTTGTTATATTAGACAGTCACACCTGGGCTTGTTGACAACTTGACTGAGAATAGTTATGTTTTTCATTGAGCTAGGTCTACACAACCATAACCTACCTACTATGGAAGCGGTGAAAAAAGGTTTCTGGGCCATCTGACCACGTCAGAGTCATTTTCTCCTCCACAGTCGATTTCCCGAAGCTTCTTAGTCCACAAGCAAGCCATCATGGCAGTCTCCCTTCTACATTTCTCACATTTACATGAAGTTTAACATTTTCAACTTTCAACCCCTCCTCTATGGTATCGTCACGGACCAGTCCTGCATTACCCAGAATCCCACAGTGCCTTGTGAGGAAATTTGCTCGTGGCCCATAAAAAAATTAATCTTCTTCATATTGCGTTGCGAAGCCTTCAGCAACTCTTTACTGTAACAGTGGTGTAGTGTAGCCCCAGCCTGTGCTGCACATATACCAGCTCTTGGTATTAGGGTGTAGGATTGTGTATTTATTTGTTGTTTATTCTGCTCTGTTTCTGTTTCTTTTTATTTCCTGTTTTGTGTCTGGGAAACAAAAGTGATGGTAGGGATGTCCAATAACTCATGATGAACATCTGCCACTTCTATCTGTGAATATCTTATATCTATATTTAGGCCAATAGCAGTCAACAAGGCGAATATCAGACAAAACCAATGTTTGGCCAGTATATTTGCGCATCCATCCTTGGCAGGCGTGTAAACTACACCTAGTAAAATTAAATTAACAAAAAAATATCTGGTGACGTTACAGTGCTAAGAAGCTAGCCCTGGGCCTGAAAACCTCAATCACAGACGTATAAAAAGGATAAAGTTAACAAGAGTCAGCAATCACTTGGATGGCATGCTGCCCTTATTTGTTGGGAGTATGAATTCAAGGTGCCCAATTGCACCTTTAATTCTAAAAATCAAGGAACAAATGCCCCCGCCCCGCATGCATTTGCATGCCATAGATTCCATAAAGGGTTAAAATAGGTGGCTGCAGCCTTTATCTATATGAGGGTATCTTCACTTATTTCTGTGGGTATACCTGCATACAGTATATGGACACAGCCCAATGGCCTCATGTTTTTTTTTTGTTTAACGGAATGACTTTTCTGCTGCTCTGGTTAGTTCCAAAGTTTCAATTGTTGTTGTAATTATATTATGTAGATAGTGTGCTGCATGCATACGCTGCCAGTAACAGCCAGTCTATAGAAAGTAACATTTGGATTTGAAGAGCCTGGTCATGCTTCTTGCTCTCAGCTTGACGTGGCATTGTTCTGCTACTGGAGCACTAAGCTGCTCCTGTCATTTCCTGCATGCAGTTTTTCTTTTTGGCCGGTGACCATTTGCAAAAAGCAGAATTGAAGTCGGATTTTATTTTTAATTTAACTTGTGCACAGAGCTGCTTTAAGACACACAAACAAGCAAAGAAACTCATTAAATGATAAACTAATCAAATTTAGTGCCCTAGTTTCGTTTTTTTTAAAGCGTACTTTTTGGTGGCTGGTTTTAGGACGCAGGGTCCATCTGAACAAAATGTCCCCAAATGTTTTTCTAATCATTCAAACACACACAGATACACATTTGCTAAAAAGATTCTTTGACTCTGTGGCACATTGCCCACACACAAACGCACGCTCACACACTCACGTACACGCACTCGCTCCCAAATCCTCCTCCTGCTATAGCAGAGCCACAGCAACCCTAGCACACATCACAGATACACACCCACTAACAACAGCAAGAATGTAGCATGACCTAGACCTAACAATCTATCTGAGCTGTTGTAAAGCTTAACCAGATGCAGCAGAAGGGCCATCACGCTGTGAAAAGAATAAGGGGTTTTTTGAGAAGAGTCCAGTGATCAACTTAACAGTAAAACGATGAAAACATCCATGATATTTACACTGTGCATCGTTGTAGCACTTCAACATACATTATCTCAAGCTACAGCTGATAACATAATCAGCCTAACTGCCAGGATAAATGTTGTACATTGTACATCTCTGCAAACCACAGATAAGTTGCTTTTGTATGTTTTTTTTTTTTTTTGTATCGGAACGAGATTTCTACGATGAGTTATAACATGTTGATGATACTTGTATGTGAGCTAAACTGTCAGGAGGAGGGTATGTTGTCGGCAAGATGTTTGTGAAATGAGAGAACACTGTTGGAGACAGCTTTTTTCACATGTGAAGGCATGAAACCACTGGACATTTTTAAGTTGACTTCAGGCTGTCTCAAGCTGTGTTTTAATCACGCTTACTCAAGTTCAATAACTGAAACAAGTCCAGTTGTCCAGTTGTCTATGATATAGTACTTAAAAATGTTTTAAAAAATAGCCTTTCCATTATAAGTATAATGAGCTCTAACCAGAGGAAAGCGCTGTGACAAGAAAGGTAAAGAAAACTGAACCTGAAGTTGTGGAAATTACATTGCCAAGATTTCTTCTGGTGATTGGGTCGACACACTCTTAAAAATAAGAAACTGTGAAGCAAGTTTTGGAGTTTTGTAATGTGGTCTAGTCACATACGCACAAAATGTGAATGAAATATAGCAGGCCGAGACAATCAGAGACTGTGTGGAACTAATATGACTGCAGGGCTCATGAACACATCGCTCATGAGGTGTGGAAGAAAAGACTTTTTAAAAGAAAACCTGCCTACACCAATTGTGTTGAGTTACGAGTAATTACCCCTTTCTAATCCATCCCGTTCTGTAGCCATTATCAAATATGTATTAATATTATAAAATCAAGTGTAATTTCACTCATGTCAGCTTGATAAATCTGCAGGCAATGAATGCAGCGGGTTTATCAGCAGAAGGATCTACCTTTTCATAATTATCTATATGAATTAATAATAGTCATTCTATAATGTGATTGCATTGTTAATATTGTAAAGTGTTTTACAATATTACCGTAGTCTAGTCTGTAAATATTGCATCAGGATTGCACGGTCTTATGATATCAGGTGAAGATGTTTTCAGATCAGAAACTAGAAACAACACGGAGCGAGCTTGTTTCAAAGTAGGTAGAGGGCAGTGTGGGACACCCACTTAGACAAAGCTCCTCTGAAGAGATGTCAAGGGACAAACTGTTGAGAGGCAACAGAGATGATTTACTACTAGTGGCCGTCCTGCTGTAGTGGAGGGGAATCACACAGAATAAGAGCAGGTGAGAGTCTGATTTCATGGAGAAAGAGAGACTTCTGGTGAGAAGAGGGGACTGGAAGGACTGACTGCCAAAGAAGTGGGATGCTTTGTGTGTGTGTGTGTGTGTGTGTGTGTGTGTGTGTAGGAAAGAGAGAGGGCATGCATGCAGAAATTGGTGGAAACAAGACAGGAAGGAAATATGGCAGGTCAAGAGACGGGCCAGATTTATGGAGTACCATTTCAGTTTTTAAAAGCCTGCCCACATTACATTAACTCAAGTGATTATAGGGGGAGTGGGGAGGCTTTGTGGTAAATCATGTCCACTTTCATACGGCGGCAGCTCTTACTTGATGGATTGTGTTTGTTAGTGGAGCCTCGTGCAGAATGTATGCGACATATCCAAGATATTGCAAAACGTCAGGGGGCAAAGAGAGAGAGGCTGCGTGTCAGTGGATATTGCGTGGCAGTGTTTGATTTGTGATTTCACGTACAGCAGTTCAGAGGGGCTGTCAGCTGAGGGTTTGTTTTTTTTTTTTTTCTTTTTTTTTTGGAGCATCTCCTACCAAATCACATTTTCTTGCTTGATGTGTGACTCGCAGCAGAGACATCAAAATTGTCACAGATGTTTAAGAATGTATTTGCTGACGTGCTTCCACATATTTCCCCGACATCCTGCGGTGCAGTTTTAGCGAAACGCACGCTGAACATCTGCAGGAATTTAAAAGTCGATATTCCAAATGAATGGAAGAGCATGGGAGAGGAAATGAGCTGGCGTTTCAGGGAAGTTATTCAAAGTCTGGCACATTTCCACCTCAACGCAAACACCGAAATAGCTCAGAAAGCTGAGATCTGACCGAGTCCTTGATCAACATGGTTATTATGTTAAAGTGCCTGTTGATCATATCAAGCTCCCGCCATTCTTAATCCTTGCAAGGGATTTTCATGCAAACGTACTTATTTTGAAAGAATGTGCTCAGAATAAATCTGTGCTATGAGCTTTATGTATCAGACAAAACTTCAGTTCATGTTTTTGTCTTGCTTTCTGCATCCAGTGTGCCTGCCACATGGCATCGACATAGGTCTTTTTCACAGCACTCATCTTCACCAGCGTTCCAGTGATGGCGGCTCTTACTGTGTTCACCTCTGTTGTCTTTGCAGCTAACTGTTAAACATCAAGAAATGAGTCTCTTTGATCCCTCTGATGCACGCTGTCATGTTGGAGACATGTAGCTGCCACTCTCTGGCTCGTGGGCTCCTTTGTTATGTGATGGAGGAGAAAGTTTGATGAAACGGTTGATCGTTTGAGAAGATGTACAGTGTGCCCCAAGGAGAGTAGGGGAGAAGTTGAAGAGGGTGATTTCTCAATCGCTAAATGGTAGCTGACAAAACTAAGTAGGGGATCGTGTACACAACATTGTATGAAGCACGCTGATGTGCAATCACTGGTATGGCAGAAATTTCCCTGACACAGCAGGTGGGAAATTGGTAGGAATTTGTTCCCAGGCAGCAGTAACGTACCCGTCAGCTGTCAGACGCATCAGCTGCAACCAATTTGAACAGTTGCATGACAAACTGGTTTCATACGTGGAAATGGAAATGATCTCTGGTACAATGTGGCACTGAAATCATTTTGCTCACAACAACCAAACAAAACTTATTTATTCATTTTCATTTTGAGATAACACTGTGTTTAAATTTTGAATTAGTTAAACTCATCACCATTTTTCCTGGAAAGTGGGCACGACATTACTTAACGTATTACTAATGCTATGTGCTTACTAGCTAACAGTATAGTTGGCAGACATCAGTCATAATTTACAAAGGCTTGCTTTCCTTGTTAATCATCTACCAACCTGTTTTTTTATGTTGTTTATTTGCAACTTCGTATTTGTTTTAATTCATTATTTTTAATACCTATCATGCAGCAAGTAAAGATTGGTCATTCATATAAACAAACAGGGAGCCGCATATCTCAAGAGTAACTGCTAACTGCTGCTAACTGTACCTGCTGTTAGCTTGTTAGCTCAGTTAGTGGTATAGCTGGTGGTCCAGGCTGGCAGCTTGGAGCACCTGGGACATTTTAGTGTTTATACCGCAAGCGCAGGAGATCTGGACTGGGATATGGTCGGGCTAGCTGGTTAGCATGCTAGCTTCTGTCAATATCTCTGCAACACAATACATCATATGCCGTTGATCATTTTAGTTTATTTTTCATCGTTTTCTACTCTAAATTCGTACCCATTGCATGATTAAATGTCAACCATGCCTCACATATGTTCTGTTTGCTTTTTATCTATGTTAAAATCTGTCTGTGTTAGATATTATTTATTTTAACAAATGGGCTTGCAGGACAAATATAACCTTATATCGGTGGGAAGTCTCACAGCCTCAACTGGGCTGGTCACACAGGGCTGCTGACTTGCTCTTTCACACTGTCAGTGCAGCAAGGTAAACACTACTTTTACATTCAACAGAGATACATGAGACATGTGAGATGTTTTTTTTTTTCCACACATCACTGCTTCCTGACAGCGTGTCTGCCTGTAATGTTGTTGCCTGGTTACAGCAGAAAGCAGGAGGATGCTGAAAAATCAAAGTGAAATTTTGGAAATGACCCCTTCGCGATCTTCGAGCCATATCAAATTCAACAGATAGTACAAGTATTGCATGAGCCTGAAACTCAGTGTTCGTGTCCTGAAAATGCTGGAGCCAATGAAAAAGAGCGCTGCTGCAGATTACAGAGAAACATGCCACATTAAGCAGCAGTCAAAGAGCCACAAGCATATATACCACAATTTCTAACACAGCAGGCATAGCATCGATAATACACACAGGAAGATGTTTGAAAATGATCTTGTTGTAGTGCTATTGCACACAGCATGTGCAGCTGTATTCATGTTAGCCTTGACACTATTTTCCTATATATATATATATATATATATATATATATATATATATATATAAAAGTATATATATATATATATACATATATATATATATATATATATATATATATATATATATATATATATTCTGAAACTATCATGTGAGATCGACCTGCATGTTACAACAGTTTAACACAAGAGATATGTTCCTCATTGTCTTGCTCATGAATGGCAGCTCTCTTTCATTTCAATGTGCTTGCTCACTCCGATATGACTTGTGTGGCTGTGGGTGATTGATTAGTGGGCAGTCAGTCAGGGACAAGCTCAGAATAGTGGCTGCACTAACTCAAGCCACTGCCATTGGTGAAAAGAAATTGCACATAATTGCTGTGATGATTGTTGATATTGTTTTTTTTGCTGCTGCCACTGTAATATTTATTCCTGTAAGAAGGCCTGCCAAGACTAAATGACGTCACGATCTTTAGGTGCATTTCTTTTAGTGACTTGTATGTAGTGAAGTCTGTATTTTTGATCCCCGCCCGTCTTTCTTCCTCTGTCATCATGCCTGACAAGGTGGCTACTATAAAGATTAAGGGACAACGTTAAGGCTATAACCGTCCAATGCAGGTTTGACTAACTCTTAAATTCCACCGAATCTGTGTTCGGCCCACCTCCGCTCCGCCATGGCAGTGTTTACTTCTCTGCTGCAATGCGTAGCAACTTCCGTTATAGCTCCGGTATTCTGGACCCTTCCATAGACGTAATCAAGGCTTCAGCCCAGAGCAAACAGGAATTCACACCGAAACAACAGCAACATCACGTTGATTTTCATAATAAAACACACCAGCACTGAAATCTCAGAAAAAAAGAGACAAATCCCAGCACTTCTGTAACACATACGTAAATCTGCGGTCACACGTGATTCTATAATTATCGTGGAAGCTCGCCGGTCTCACAACTTCAGCTGACTGGCAGTGCTGCACCTCGTTGCTCAGAAGGGGGGTTGACGGACGACGGAGCACGGAGCAAAACTGTAGTAGAGCTGTTCCACAACCTACATGCAAACAGTGGAATTATTGGGTTATAGATGGAACAATCACCAATTCCTTATGCAAAGTGAATATTGTTCACTGCTCCAGTAGATAGGAAAAACAACAACTATGCATACAGTAGACACACCGTTAACATATGTGATGTTATGATTTATTACAAGATCAGCTAGCTACCCAGCTATTGTCCCCAAATCGGCATTAAGATTTTCTCAACCAAACGACTGCACATGAGTTCCGTCTTTCACAGTCTGAAGTACCGGAATGAAAGTGGGATGATCACCTGGTACCAATAAGCTCAAAGGGACAGTAGCATGGCTGTGGGGGGCAAACACATATAAAGTCAGTTTGCTGACCTCTATCAAATCAAAAATAGGGTTTAATCACCTTATCAAGCGTGAACCATTGATTAACATCACATATTTTAGCCAGCTGAAACTATGATCACCCAGTTTTTCTTTACCACTACAGTTCTAGTAGACCAGTACGTATACTCATTTAAATAACGCTGAGGTTTCTGCAGCTAGCTGATTCCAATACCACTCATTTTGAGATATAGGCCATAGCAAATTCTTTTTTGATGGTAGAATCGAGTATTTACCCAGACTGCGGTATAAAATGTAGGTCAACAGTTATGATGACAAGCGTTCTTGTTGCTGTCCAGCAAAACTGATAAACTGTAAAAAGTGTATGCGTCAGTAATTAATCCCTTAGGTATATATCATTGGACTTGGAAGTGGATGGATAATAGTTTCCCCACTTCACCTGATGTGCTAATTACCTGGTGTTTTAATAATGTTGGCAGAAGGAGAGACAAACTTTCAGCATGGAAATCCCAACATGGGATGCTGCCCATGGAGAAATGGTTGCCCTTCCCACTTTAGAAATGTTGTGTGCAGCTTCTATAGCCAGTCATTGGACTTTGGTCAAGCATTTAAAAAAAAAAAAAGAAAAACAAAAAACTGAGGCAATGTACCTGGAGAGCTCATTTGGGCCCACTGATATATCTTTTATTATTATTATTTCACATATACAGTCTTATACTTTCATATAAGTTTTTTTCTGTGTTTTTGTTTGGAGTCATCTCGTTTGAAATGTGACGTTTTTAAGCTGTGACTCAGGGTGAGCATGTCTCCTTGAAATACAGCAGTACTGGACTCGTACCAAGTGGACTGTCAAAAGGTTTTACTATTATTCTCCCACAAATACAGCTAACCTGTGCAAAGCAAAGCAAGGCTAAATCAAATGCAGCAACAAGCTTACATTCACATTTTTTTTGTTCATTACCTTGATTGCATCTATATTCTCGACCTGTATGATTATCTTTGTATGTTTATGGGCACATCCTGTTCTAGAAATGTATATTCTGGATTTTGAGCATCTGATTTGTTCTCAACATTTCATGTCTGGACAACATTTTATTATTACATATATATTCTTATTATATAAAACTGCACACAGCCATTCCTGTTAAATGTTTTAGATAGGCTTGGGTTTTGTGCAAAACAGGTTATTGAGTAAGGCCTGGTGCAGGTCAGGTTCCAGTAAAAGTGGTCCCCTCTTCGATAGTGGAGAAATGTAGTGTCCTGTTGGCCCTGTGTGTGTGTGTGTATGTGTGTGTGTGTGTGGTTCATTGCTGCATGTGGTTGCTGGGAGACCCACAGCTCCCTGTAGTGAGGGAAGAGGAACATTACACAGGTAACAGCTAGAGCCAAGAGCAGAGCAGTGCTACATCGCCCTTCACTTTCACTGAGCATGCATGAGACACAAGCTAAAAGTAAAAGTGTGTAATTTTGTCTTCATAGTGTTCTTTTCACGTGATTAGTGCAATCCACGGGAAGCTTCACTTTTATGAGCATCACCTCTTTGTGCATAGAGTGGGCTTTGAAACGTGCTCTTTGATGAATGATTCATATGTACATGAAATATCAAACTAGCTGGTTCATTGTACTCACACACACACGCACGCACACACACACACACGCACACACTACAATGTCAGTTGTCTCCGGGGTAATGGAGGCGCTACAAAACTAATCAATGCCTCGGTCATTGAGGAAGGCCCATTTAGATCTTCCTTGGTTGGTGCTTTGATGATGTAACAAAACAAACAACCCAACATCATCATGGTCAAACACACGGCAGTCAAGAGGGAGATGACGACCTCTCTGATTTATGTTCTGAAGCCTAAACTCAAGATCCCTGAATTTGTTTATTAGTCATTCTATTTTCAACTCTATTGTAAGTAGATGCAGCATGAGCTCTCACAGTGGTTGAAGGATGGAGGTATGTTGGAAGAAGCCACCCAGTCACTATCATAATGTATGATTATCTTATCTTACTATATTTTTACCTCTGTCGGTTGGTTTTACTTCTTGATCATTCAAAAACTCACTTCTTTTAACATTGCAGGTGTTTTTTGCCATTTTTGTTATGAGCGTGGTTCTTAGTGAAAAAAAAACCAACAGGTATATTTAAGTAGCTGGTGTCGTTGAGTACAGTTTAATGCCTCATCAGAAAAGAACCTGGATCTAGGATTTAAATATACTCCATGCTGGGTACACTAATTTCTTAGAATTATAAGTATGAGGTTGATGACTTGCACATTAGCATTTAATTAAAGCAATAAATCATTATTTAAAAGGATTATTAAGGTTGGCTTTTTTTTTTTTTTTTTTTTTTTTTAATATCCAGGCAACACGTGGCATGAAAAATGCAAAAATAAGATTGGACAGAGCTGCAACTATTGACTGAAATAAAACAATGGCCAGCCATTTTGATAATTCATTATAAGTTTCAGTCATTTTTGAAGCAAAAATGTTGAATATTTGCTGATTCGAACTTCATAAAAGCAGAGATGTGCTGCTTTTCTTTATCATGTATGATAGTTAGTAAAAGTAAATGAAGAGAATTGGTTTTTGAATTCAAACAAAGGAACCAATTTCCAACATCGTGTAGGATTTTTTTTTTTTTTTTTTTTTGTGCAATTTGGCACCACTACAGGTCCTGAGAGCAACACCACAGTCATGAATGCAAATCCCAGGTTTCAATGACCATATTGTGTCAGATGTAATGTTACATTAGCTAGCTAGCTAACAGCAGCTACAGTTAATGGGAGTTAGTGGTTACTTCAGCAAAGGCTGCTGTGTAAGGTTTCTGTCCACCAGGAAGCACGGACAAACAGAGCATTTCCACCATGAAACATAGTTGGCATTGCATAAATAAAGCTTTGCGTGCTTCGCTTGGATGATCCTACCTGCTCAACCCAAGTTACATAGTGCAAATAAAGGAAATGAGTGCAGGGTGGGACTGACCAAGACATGTTTATGTTCAGATTTGGCTGATTCATGGCCTCCAGATGAAGCTAAAGTACCTCATTTGCCTTCATGAGCTTTGTTGTGCAGCAGCTACTGTTCATTAGCCACCTCATCATTCTCCAGCATGCACCTGTCTATTCACTTCTTGTGGTATCTTTGGCTCATTTCCCTTCTTTAAAACCTGTGTTCTAAAGCTTTGTTAAAGCAGCAGTCGAGCAATAACATACAGCTCCACACAACCCGGTCTATACCAGCACAGAAGAAGGCTCCAGCAGAATCTACCGTCATTATGTGATGGGTTGAACAGAATTCCGAGTCTTCTTTCATTATGAAATATTGTGCCTCTGCGGTGGTCCTAGAGCCTAAATTAATATGAGGAGACTCATTTTATGCCAAAGCCTGCAGAATATCTGCTGTAAGAAGTGCGGGAGCTCACAGTGGGCCATACACAATAAACATATGCATAAAAGGGGCGGAGGCACGTTGCATAATTAATCAAATTAGTGCTTCCATCATTAAATCAGACACCCTGTGGCCGCACACTATTTTACAGAGCGTAGTGAATGAGGCTGGAGAACCTCCTCTGCAACTTAAGCTACCATCTGTATCTGCAAATGGGCCATTCCGATGCATTATTTGTGACTAATCCGCTGTTAAGGGCGCTGTTGTTTGTTTGAGAGCACAACTAGGGGAGCAAAGCCTCAGAGCAAAAAGGGTCATGAGTGTTCAACAGTGAAATCATTTTCTGTAATGAGCATCAATGAAGCCCAGTTGACATCTTCACTGTCGCTGTGCAGCCCTTTCTTCCCCCGGATAATGGCTTCAGACTGAAGCCTTATGATCCATTTCTTTGATAAAAATCATCTGGCGCATGCCGCGAGAGAGAAAACAGCGCTTGATCTCACTCTGAATTGTGGTTACACATGTCAAACATACATACATTACTTAGGGGAGCCTCACAAGGGCTGTCGGAAGGCATTCCTATGATAGCTTTTCAAGGGTTGTTTGGCATGGCAGTTATTTCATCATCCGTTTTTCAGCATTGCCTTGTTTATTGTATCCGCAGCTCATTTACAGAGGCGGCATGGTAAACATCAAAAGCAACTTCTTTCACGTGTCACTCTGACCTGTTTTCAGCTCAAACATTTGCAGTACAGAGCTACCGTACGCTGTACCCTGTTACAATCAACCAGATCTTTTTTTGTTAAAAAATTCCATTGTTTACTATATCAGCCATGTCTACTCTCTGCAGGTTGCAGTGCCGTCATCTAATTTTTTAGAATTCAGCCACAGCAAGAGGGAGAAGTGAGTTTGCAGAAACATCTGCAGAGAAGAGGTTGCATCCCTGGAGGCCTTAAGTCAGGTTTCACGGGCAGCACTCACTTAATAAGCTGCATCCTACAGTTGTATCAAAATCCCTACTTGTTTACAAGACAGGGTTTATGGGAAAAAAAAAAATCCTGCAGCAACATCTTATGACAAACACAGAAAGCCTCTTAGAAGCAACTTATCCCCCACTTAAAGCTAACAACAAGCGGAAGGTGGCATATTTACATGAACACTTGAAATCTGTCTACTCTGTTTAACCCCGTTCAACCTTGGATGCTAGTCACTTAGAATGAGACTTAAGCCTTTCGAAAAACTTGACACCTGTATTAATGCAGAAGAGACATTTATGAATTATTTAAAGTTGCCTACTCTTGTTTAAAGACTGTTTAATTACAAAGTGGTACCAGCCTTAGCGCTGTTGGTAGAGGTCTCCGGTGAGAAGTGTTATCGGGAGAAAAGTGTGTGTGTGTGCGAATGACTGTGGGCACACACACACACACGCACACACGCGCACACACGTGTGTGTTTTGGGTTTGAGGAGCAACGTGTCTGGAATTCTGCGAAGGTCTTAATGAAAGTCGGAGTGCTTAGTGGACATGAGGGCTCCTCTGATGGAAATCGATGCGGCCTTTTGTAGCCGAGAGAGAGCAGCCAATTCTGGGCCTCAGCTGCCTGATGTGGTGCTGGCAGACTTAGACGAGCATTTAATGACGCGTCACTGGGCCTGACAGGCAATCAATTTATTTAGGCAGTAATGTATGTATCCCAAGGTAAATCTTTAATTAAGGGGCAAAAAGAAGAGGACAATTGTGATGCAGAAGGCCAAGGAGTATGAAAATCAAACAGCGTAAACGGATGGCTTCCTCATTTCCCTTTTAATTAGCTGGAATCGCTTGATTCTCCAGGCGTCTTTGTTAAGCGGGATCTCCTCACCCCTGCAAAGGCGCCTGAGAGCAAGGCAAGCCTCTATGAGCAATACATTAGACATGTCTGTTTAACATGAGTGCAAACATTGCAGAATCCATGTGCTTCTAGTGCAGACCACTCCGGATGCAAGGTCTTGCTTCGACCTAAAGATCCGGTACCTGCGAAACCTCCCAACCCCTTTCATGGATATTTGGCTTTATTAGCATAAAACAAAAGCCCACAAGCACCACATGTATCATGTACAGTAGTGTCCTCTTCAAAGTCTTTGTGCCTCTCCTACCTCGTGAGCTGTTCGCTGTGTCCCTCTTGAGTTTAAGTGCCCCATATTGTGTGTGATTCTGCAGGCCTCTGGAACCATCCACTTCAATCTCACCACAAACAAAGCTGTGGATGCGGACATTTGAATGATTGAGAGTCAAAAAGATAAATGGGGAAGCGCGAGAATGAGAGAGACGTATGTCCATGCAGAGCTATCTTTAAGTGACAGGTTGAGTCAAGCCTCATTGATAAATCCACTAAGCATTTGAAGGATTTCAGAGTGTGGGTGGGACAGAATTAGACGGCTCACTGAGCTGGGGTAACTCTCCTCTGTGGTGGTGAGTAGAAATCAGAGCGCTGGCTGTGGGCACATGAGTGTATGTGTTTTGCTACGGCCACTGTTGCGTTGTTGACAGGGCCGCCGAAGGTAATGCTCTCCATGAATACACTTTGAGTGACACTGTTTTCATCGGCAGAGACCGAAGAGTAATCAATAACTTATTTAAGATCTTCATGTAAAGTTGTGTTGACGTGTTATCTTTTTAGAATTCACACTGAAGAAAATCTAATTAAAGATGCACCTGCCCTAACGCAATAAATGTTTCTCCAAATCGGCTCAAACTCGCTCACCTGCCAGACGTATTAACGTCTTCCCTGTCTGATTTATGAAATTGTCACAACACATCTAAATGAGCTGGGATTTGATTAATTCATTGGATTCAGCTGTGGAAACAAGGATCGGCTACATCCGTCTCCTTATTATTTATGTATGACAGCCGAATTCTTCCCCTAATAGATTCAATTCTAATAAAATCCTTTGTCTCAGGCCTTCTTGTCGTCTTCATTGTACAGGGCAAAATGATCAAATATCAGGATGTTTTGCCAACGCGCCACACAGATGGACAGAAATGCCTCCCAGATAACGTCAAACTCAGCCAGCTAGCTTGTCCAACCCCCGTCTGTCAGTCAATCAGAAAGCGTGCCACCTCTCACAACAGGTGTCGTGTCGGCCAGTCGGCTCCCCCAGCAGCTCCATATCCGCCCCGCCAGCTCATGCAGCATCCAACCAGCCAGCCAGTTTCTCCTGTAGCAACAGCTGTTGAGCCCAACGCAGGCAGGCCCTCCGTCCACGCCGCAATCAGCTCCTCTCACCTCACCATCAGCGAGGGACAAAGAAGGGTCACAGCAGCATGTCGCTGCGACAGGCAGTGTGTGACAGACGAGTATAATTCATCTTCAGATAAAACCGAGAGAAAACAGAAAACTCATTTCAGTTCAGTTGAGTGGTGGTTATCGTTAAGGCCGGAAGCCAGTTATGCAAAGGAAGGAATCTAGATAACCCCGGGCAAACACGTCCACTCAGACAGCAACTCCTTATTTTGCTCAAATGCAGTTTATGATTTAAAATTAAAGATTTATTTAATTTTTTGTTTTTTTAAAAATCACTGATTCTTTTATGTTGACCCTGTGAGAAATAAAACTATTGCAGTTAAGTCCTTTTTTCAAAAATACATCTGCAGAGACATGGCAGTTTCAATGTGGGGGGGGCGTCACTTTGTTATTAGCTGAGCCATTATGGCTTAAAAAAAAACACGAGCTGTCATTGTTGAGGTGTCATCTCATGTCACGGTCTGTTAAATCACACATCAACTAATGTGTGAACATTTCAAGAATTAATAGTATAGAATTGATGTATCAGTTGCAGGAGTAAACATGTTATTAGCCTAAAGGCATGATTAGTGTATTTGTATACCTCAGGAAGGTCAGTGGACTGTGGTCAGTCTGCTCTGCTCTGGTCAACACAGCTGAGAGACTCTAGCAGAGAGTAAAACATATATGTATACAATTAAAGACCTGAAATAAAACATAACAATAAAGTAAGCCAATGCTAAGTGTTTAATGTTAATCTGCATTCATCATTTTTAAATGGATGGGTGGAGTTAGCCCCTGATAAAAATGAAAACAAAAACTCTCTCCCCACATCATCTGCTGTATGTGGAAATCATGCTAAGGAAGAATGAACCCTGAATAGAGTGACCCAAACCAAAGTCTGCTCTCTGCTCAGCTCCATGAAAGGCAGTGTTTACGATTAATCGCTCTTTAAGGCTCATTTGAAATGACTGCAGGATTTATACAGGAGTCTCCTTCTGGCCAGTGGTGTATTGGACTGTGACTGTGCACTAATTATCCATGGACTAAGGACAAAGTGAGAGAGATACCACGCATGTGTGTGTGTGTGTGTGTGTGTGTGTGTGTGTGTGGTGACAATGAGGGGAGGTGAGGGTGCAGAAGTGTGAGAGAAAGTTGTGTCGACTTTACAGTAAGCCACTTTTGTTCGATCTCTCGATAATTAGCCCGAGTTTACAAGGTGAAGACAGAGTCAAACAAAATCAGACTGACCTGTTTTCAGGTAATTATGCAGCCCATCGATATTCAATAACCAATTCATGCGGGCCGTTGGATTCTTTTTTAAACCATGACTCAAGTTCATTGTGTCACCGCTCGAGTTTTACAGCTATTAATCTGCCAGACCTATACTGTAGATGTGTCACTGACATAGCAATGCTGAAGTTGTTAATGATTTCAAGAACTTTTTTGCGGTGAAACACCACATCATATTTTTTTATATCTACAGGGATTACAGCCGGACTGTCGCCATGTCTCCCACCAGCCATCAGTGGAACAGCATGTACAGATTTTAATAAGTCTCGCGGAGCCACGTGTGAGTCGGTCCACCAACTACATGGGACCTGAGCATAGACGGCAAATCAATAGGAACCAGCCAGCCCAAACAAACACAGCATGGAGTAGTCTTTATTGAACTGAGTGCCTTTCTGTTTTAATAATGGTTTTATGTGCTCTGAAAGTAAGACGTGGATTTGCTGTGTTTGCAGGCGAACCGTCGGCTGGCAGGACGGCGTCTGATGTTCCTAGAGGGTACTGGAGTTTCTCCTGGGTGGCCGAGGACGACCTGAGCTTTCCCAGCGACACCTCGCCCACATCAGGTGAGTCTGACGTTGTCGCCCCTCCTCAGACAGATAGACAGGCTAAGGTGCCTCCGTCCTCGATAAAAGATCCTTTGCTCCCAATTGGCTGTGACACTTGGCATCAGCTCTCCATCAGCACATATAAATGTCGCTTTCCCATCCGGCCTCTGGCACGTCAGGTGGTCACATGGCTAGGTGTTGGTTGATTGGCCCTGTCTCTGTCCCAGTCAAGGACACAGATAACTAACACTGCCGCGGTGTTTATAGAGTTAGTCCAGAAATAGCCATTTTCAGTGGTTGCTGTAATAAAATACAGCAGATAAAGAAAATCTATGAGCATAAAAGTATGATGTTACTCTTTCCCTTTCCTTTATAGACACATACTCTTATTTACCTGCTCCTGCAAGTCAGCATATGAGTAGAACGTATATTGAACAGTAAATATGTTTCAATCAAATGATCCAGTATTACAATGTTACTAGCTGGAAAAGCTGATTTATTGCTGTCAATAAAATAATAGTTATGCTGCCAGACAGACATACTGGAGATTCTCTCACTGAGCTATTCAGTTGTCAAAGTTTATTAAGAAAAATAAAGAAAAATCAATCAAAGAAAAGAATGCATATTGCAGTGAAGGCAAAAGGAAAACAAGATCATGATAGTCATATTATTTTGAAAGAAGACAGACTGAATAGAAGGCACACAAAGATCAAGTTCTCCCTGACCGGATTTCGATAAATTCAACCATTAAGAGAAGTTTAATTAGAAACAAATTCTTTTTAAAAAAGCATTTCAAAGTGTGACAAAGTTTGGCCAAAATGTTAAATAGTACTTCCAAACAATGAAAGTTCATTACATTTTCTCTGTTGAATGTTAAAACCAAATCAAGGAATTAGAAAGCAATTTTTCAGTTACAAAAGCATTCAGTTCCCCGAAGCTGCGAGAAACACAAGAACAGATCTTGATTATTTAATCACTTTTAAAGGCCAAAGATAAATGAAGCGGTAGAGAGATAGATAGATAGAAAGATAGCTGGCTGGCTGGCTGGCTGGCTGGCTGGCTGGCTGGCTGGCTGGATGGATGGATGGATGGATGGATGGATGGATGGATGGATGGATGGATAGATAGATAGATAGATAGATAGATAGATAGATAGATAGATAGATAGATAGATAGATAGATAGATAGATAGATAGATAGTCTTTTATTTACCACTACTACTATTATTCATATATTATTTTATATACATTCACATCACGTTGAGAGGCTGTTGCTCAGCTGACCCAAGGTCTGCTGCATGCTCTCTCATTCTACCACAGCCCACCTCTACATGACTGTAGACTGACATACATGACTGTATGAAGCAGCATGATTGCAGAAGCTAAAGTAGGAGGATGGCTTTCAAATTGCACTGACTGCCAATACAGCACATTACAGTCAAATGACCAGGCCAATTTTGCCACATCTCTAAATCTATTGCCTTGAAATGATTGGACAGAGCTGGATGTAGAGGGTCCCACCTGATCTGTGGTCATCTGGGAGGAGAACTGGGTCTTGGGACACCTGCTGGATTCATCATAGTTTAAGGACACTCTTACATGTTCATACTCTTTATATTTACATTATGGCATAACAGACATAACATTTTGCGCATACACACAATTTGTAAATTACTTTCTGAATCATAATATGATATAGGGGACGACAGGCGAACAGTACCACTACAACCTGTGATTATTAGCCGTGTGTTCACCTCTTTACCTCAACTCAAAGAATACCATCTGCATCCACATCAAAGAAAAGTCAGCAGTGTTTTATTCGTTTTAATTTCTGAATTCAGTCCTGACTCAAGTCTTCCTTTCAAGTTTGCAAGACTTCCGTTTTTACTTTGAGTGGTTATTTTGATCACTAATCAGTAAGACAGCTAACTGTGTGGGAGAGACTACATAAAAAAAAACAGAGATGAGGAGAAAACTGACGGTGGATTTTCTTTCACTAGAGAATAAGACAACACATTTGTATGTTAAGAAATAACAGTTCAAAAATGAAAAAACACACATAAAGAAAACAGTCTGGACCTCACAAATTTCTAACCTGCGTGAGTATTCCCAGAGGAGCGTTTGTGTACCCTTGTCACGCCAGACTCTCAAAGCCCATTCACATCACAGGGTGGTGACAGCCCCAGCATGATCTTTTGGCCCCTTTTCCAACCTCATGGAGGGTGGCAGCTCCTCCTGTAAATGATGATTCAAAGTCCCAACACCCTTGTCTACGAAACCCTGGGAGCACGGCTCGACTGCCTGTGGCTGCGTGACATCCTGCAGGGGACCCGACTGTAATTGGTGTCAGTCAGACAGCCGTTTTTGAATCAATCAATCTATCATGCCCACAGCCCACTGCATTTTCTATTATTTCATACGATGACAGCGCTGACCGCTCATCCACTACAAACCAGAAGTGGAGGGTTTTTTTTTTTTTTTTTTCTCGGCGTGGTGATTAGTGAGCCGAGCATGATGATGAGCTGGAATCTGGGCAGTAAAAGCCAGATGACTGAAAATTCTCCAAATGAATCATGGCACAGTTCATTGAAACAAACCGTGTTTACCGACGAACATTATGGAGCGTGCCAAAATGTTGATTGAACATAAAAGAGCAAATTTAATAAGTTTTACTTACTACATACTACAGTATTGGATGTGCAATATTAAATTGTCTTCTCCAATATTTCTATTTTTGTTTTACAAGCCAGAGTTGACAAAAGCCTTCTTTCTGCGGCCTCTTACTCTTGAAGGGGCTTTAAAAGGTTGGGTGGTGTTCAGTTGTTTTGGGTCGGACAGTTTCAGAGGACACAGAGAAAAGAAGGTTTTACAGAGGGCAGGTCTCAACACATGGTGTGGTGAGCGTGGCTTTAGGCTGCAGTGATAGATCTCAGCTTTCCCTACAGCATCTGCTGTCCGTTGGCATTTATTACCAACCACAGCAGCCAACACAGACTGACTGGCCACTCGCCACCAGCTGCCCCCAGTACACTCTTCCTCCCTCCTTCTCTCCTGCCTCCCTGCTTCTATTAGCAGCCTTTTTAGCTGCAGGGGCTACAGGCTAAGCTGACTTCCTTATTTGCATTTATGTGCTGGTAAGATGACTATCTGCCATCTGTGTGTCAGTGATGTCAGAGCCCTCTGACCTAAGCTCTCACAGTGGGGAATAACAGCAATGGCAGCCTGTTGCCATAGTCAGTTTGGCGAAACCCTTCCCATCCGCCATCTTTCTCACTCTAGACCTATTCTCCTCATCGAGATGGATTGTCCTGGTTCAGCTGCGGCTGCCAGCTGTAACAGAGGCACTCAGATGGATGCTAGCCACTTGAGGAGTTGCCGTGCTCTACAATAGAACATCTGCCTCACTCAGCTGGTAGTGCTGTTCTAGTGTAATGAGACACAGCAGTGAAATAAAACACATTTGCAAAGGCGGGGGGGTATAAAAGATAGAGCAGTGGTGCAGGTGCTTTAATATGGCATCCTCATGGCGTCACATTATTCAGACCGTACAGCCTCTGCTAGTGTGCACATTGTTCCATTTGCACAGCTTTTTCATGCAGCGGAGGATAGTTTGAATTAAGCTCCCACAAGCATGTGTTAGCCTGAGCAACAAACAAATAGACCAGAAAGTTCCATATTCCCAGGTCACATATTGTAGAAAGTGAGATTATAAAGAAGGTCCAGCTGCTGTAAAAATACAGTGAAAGTATCAAAAAAATTCCTATCGCACCCAACCCTTATGACATAAGGTTGTAATGTCACAAGTATACAGTCAATGCGCTCAGCCGTTCCCCCAGTATGACTGTGGTTGCAATAACACAGGCCAGTGTGGAAACACAGTAGGGGATTGCAGCTCATGCCTGGGGGTAAAAACATGTTTTCTGAACATTGAAGTATTTGAACGGATTCCAGTGGACACCCGGCATAAAAGCATCAGCCTAGAAAAAAAAAGAGCACAATGTGGGACCGTTTCATCTGAGTTCGTTTCAAATGTGGTGCAATATTCAGAGGTGCGGCAGAGACATCAGTATGACGCCGAGGCAGCAGTTTAACATCACATCCCGAGTCGATTAGAAATTGAAACACCACTGAATTACTATAATAGGAAAGACAGCAAATCTTTAGCACTAATTCTCACATAGATTGTTCAAACACTTAGGCGTTAATGTCACAGCATTAGAGTCACACTTTGACGTAATCTCCAGTTTACTCCAGAGTGGGAAATTCAGACAGCTGCTTTAAATGTTTCAGGCTTAAATGATGACAAATACAAAAAAAGAGGGAAAAAAATCAATTAATGGAAACATCTGCTTGGTTTGAATCTGGATTTGAAGATGCACAGTTGTTGATGTGAGCAAGACAATCAGCAAATAAACATTTCATAATGAAACACCCCTTTGTTTGAGTTTCATGGTTGCAGCTGATTGTGGTCTATCAATCACCTGTCATGCCACAGATGCTTTTTCTAAATGTTCAATTGTTAAGGCTGAATCGTGGGAACAAATGAAGCGTCTGTTTTGGATGGAAATTCAGTGACCAAATTAATAGAATTCTCTGACAAGAACTGCTGCTTTTAATGGCTCAGAGTTGTTATTGACTGGAACAGTGGGGAACTGGCAAAGTGTTTTAATGATTTGGAACATACTGTAAAGCAAAAAGGGTTTGGTTTTTTTTGTTTTTTTGGTTTTGTCAGTAGTTCCTTACCAATATCTTCGAGGCCTTTGAGGGTCTGCTATGAAAAATTTCTCTTGACCCCCTGCCAGCATGCCGCCTTTGTAGTTTTGGAGAGTGGATGCTAAGGATAAGGTGAAGGAGTGAGTTCACAAGGAATGGGAAGCCTGACATTTGACTTTGATCCCCTCTGATCTGAGACGGAAACTGTCACATGTGGTTGAGCCGTAAAATGTCGACGAGCGAACCACTTTACCTCTGGGTCGCTGGCTCTTCTATTTGATCGCCGTCAATAAATGAATTACATTTGATCACATTCGGATCCTTAATCTTAAAAACCAGGGAAGAGAGAAACAATTTTAATTGCCTCACAAAACGCAAACACTGCTGATTAATGTCAAGTCATACTGGGTAAACAAGAAAAAGAAGCAATCCCTTCCCAATTTGTGTCTCCAGCTACTTCTGTTTTAGTTATTCTCGAGTGTTTTGGATCATTTCTATACAATACATCTCATTCCTGCTGTTCGTCAAAAATCACTTGCCTCTCAATCTATTCATCTGCGTGTGTTTGACAGGACAGCCCCAGTTCCCTTGAGGGGAAATGAATTTGCCAAGAATACCTGGGCCATAAAAAGAGTAATGGATACATAAATAAGCGCAGCTAGACACAATCTCATTGTAATCAGAAAATAAACATATTCATCATCTCAGTTAAAGTGTTTCATGAGGAAATATGTCAGCTCAGTTTTTACGCTCGTTTCAAAAAGGGACATACATCGTTAGATCTAATTTATTTGGTGTCAGAAGCACTCCTGTGGAAAGCCAGCATCTCATTCCTTGAAACATGTAATCACAGAGTTGTGCACTACTGCGAATTGACTAGTTCATTTATATACAAAATGGAGGTGGTCACAGTAGACTTGCATCTCAATGACCTTCGGCTGTGTAATGCGATACACCACTCAATCTCTGCTCCGTTTGATGAATGAGGTCAGGGTCCTAGTGTCGTGAAAGGCTCATTAACCAATCACACATCGTCTCGTGTAAACCCGGTCACATCCACTGGCAACTGTAGGAATGCCCCGTTTAATTGCAAACAGCACTAAAATGCAACAGTGTTTTAACAATGTATTCATTGACTTTAGAGCATCCAAACACATTTATTGTACACACCAAACTATTTGAAGGCTTGGTTTACAGTGAACTGCTGCCCGTGTTTGTCCTGACTGATCAATTTACTCTATAGTATCAAAGGAGCATCATTTTCAAATGGGAGGCTGCTCTTTTAATAAATAGGAACTGCTGACGTTACAAACACATGTGAATGATCTATCTAACTGTACATTGCTTTGTTCACATATTCTTTAGAAATAATATAAACCTTGATCTTAGATGTAGGCCCAAAAACAAGTCACAAGCCACTATTGTTCAGTTGTTCTCTCTGCTCCTTTGTTCTCTCGTTTCTTTGGCAGTTTCATTTTCGTGGTGGTCGCGAGGTTGATTCAGTTGGTTCCGGCCTTGAATGAATAATCAACCTCTTTCTTCTTTAATGAGAAGCACCATGCAGGAAGCAGTAATGGGCTATTTTCAGCCTTACATATTTGCAGTCTTTAAACGTTCTCTGTAGATTTGCATCTGCAAGGCTCATGATTCCTTATGGCTTCATGCCGTCTCATTCTGAGCATCGCTGCAACCAATGAACACCATGTGGGGGCATAGGAATTCAAAGATTGCCTTCATCATCAAAGCCTGATGAGAGCCCATTGAGCTGTCCTGCAAAAAAAAAAAAAAAAAAAAAACAGGGTTTGAGATCCATTAAAAACAATGATAATGTGAATATAATCAATATTGTTCTCTGGAAGCATTTGTAATGTTTTGGGTTGCAGGAGTGATGGAATTATATTCAGATGAGATGACATAAAATTAATGGCGTGTAGATTGGAGTTGATCAGAGAAGTGAGAAAGCCAACGCTTTGAAAAATAATCTCCCTGTGACTGCACATGGCAGCTCTTTTGATTGAGAGCCTGTTTCAATTCACTCAAACTGAACGAGCTGAAATATGTCAAGACTTTGCACTATGTTGACATAAGGCAGCGCCAGTATATTTGCAAACAAGTGACTATATATCTATTTTCTGTCATAACAGCTTGAATTAATCACTTCAGTTATTAAAGTCATTATTATGGCTTCTCTGAAATAATTCTTGTATAAGAAATGACTGTCAAAGCCACTGAGTATATATCATTCCATCAGGCATGTAGTGTAACAGACAGTCAATTCTGTTTTTAGTTTTTAGGCACCACATGAATAAAACTTGTGTTATAACTTTTTATTGATAGCATGTGATGCTGTGTGAGTAACAACATGGAGCCAACTGAGTATGTGCACATTATACATTTTCACTTCCACTTTTAGTCATATTGTAGCATTACAGGAAGGAAGTTGGAAGTATTGTGCATTCACATTTAAGAATTCTGTTTTCAGATTCCTTCATAGTTTTTTTCTTTTTGCTTTTTTTTAGAAAATTCTCTTTAAGATATTATAGTTTCACAGTGAGCGCCTCATTTTCACATGGTGTTTCCATTAATTACTCTGTGCTTAGGGACAAATCAAACATTGAAACAAACTTTGTAGCTGCGATAATGTTTGTCATGACCTGCTCTTTATAATATGATTGACAGTGATCTGCTAAAACATTAGGGGCAGTCAAGGATACCTTTTGGCAGGCACGCAAAGGGAGAAAACGCAATCTGTGTGGGACATGTTTTTTTACGCTACCTGCCATTTCTCTAAATAGCTCCTCAAGTTACTTTGATTAAATTGTGCAATGGTGTGATCTAAAGGTAGATGAACCCATGCTTAGTATAGCCAAAATAAGGACAGGATTAAGTATTCAGAAGATATTGCGGTTTAGAAAAAAATAAAGATGTAAGTGTGAATGAATGGGCTGTAAAAGCCGCAGCCCTGGTCATTTGGCAAGTCATCAGCTCCTCGTCACTCTGCACATACAGAAGGTGGGCGAAACAGGGTGACAGATCCACATCTTGCTCACCACCGCTGAATCATATCTCTCATCCCCATTTGGCAGCACACAGAAGTGCTTAGCTCGTCAATGTGCCAATTGCCTTTTTTGCATGCATGAATATTGGTGTGATATCCAAGTGTGGAAAAATGTGAGGAGACAGCTCTGAAACTTATGTCTATGTTAGTTTCTGTGAGTGTGTAATATATGCATATGTATGTATGTGATCAGTTTTTGAACATCAGCGGACACACATACAGATTGGATGTCAAGGACATGCTCATTATAAAGCAAGATGTAATTTTTTTTTGTCACAGGTTACAGAATGACTTACAAGACTCCCACGCAGAATGCTGATTCTCACAAAATCGTGGTATTTACTGATAATTATATCAACCGCTGGTGAATGTTTAAATCAATGCATTCTTGAATTTAAAGCAAATAGGTTTATTTGCATCTCTCTATGTATGAGTCAGAAGAGCTGAGCTGATCCCAGCTCAGTGCAACTTTAAATCCTCCTCCCATGGTGACTGAACACAGTGCATCATTCAACCGATGCTACATAGACATTTATTGAAAGGGAGGAAATGAGGTTTCACTGCAACCTTGGACTATACTTCTCCACATCTCATCAGGCCTCGAGGTCCCCAGTCGCGATGAGCTACCGGAATCAATGTTTTTTGGCAAATGACGGATTTTAAGCAAGGAAACCATTACAGTTACCCTTACTGGCACTAAGTGGTTAGGAACGACTGCCACTATGATTCCTCTGAAGGCAGCTGCCTCCTGAAGTGGACAGCCATGTAATTTAAGGGCAGCCTAATGTAGCCTTGATGCCACCTCATTAGGTAAAGCTCCTTTTAAGTATTCAATCCAGCATCTACATTCACTGATAACTTGTTCAAACTGTGTTCTTAGTCTCATAATATATGTTAAATACTTAGGAGTGAACTATGTAAGGGGATTATGAAGAGCTTTGTTAATGTGGAGAGATATGCCGTGGGGATGCTGAAAATTCAATAGAGTAGAATGGACCATATTGAGCAGAAACTGTATTATTCACATACATGTACAAAATCGGTTTGTCACGTTCATAAAAACAACTGAGAGACACAGCTTGCATCAAATGAGGAAATCAGCATTCAGTATTTATAATGGTTAGAGATGGATGATCATTTGCAAATACAAAAAATAAAGAAATAAAGCCCCTCTTGCTTTTGGATCAAACCAGCTGCCACACCTGTCAACTTCTACACAGTTTGACTATTCTGTGGGTCTGACCATGGGCGTCTTAGAATATCGCGACCGGTACTGAAGTACTGAAATAACAGACAGACAACATTTTGTGTAGAATGTATTTGACAGATTTACTACTTGGCATCTTGACTTAAGTTTATGTAAAGTTGGCTTTCTTTTGTATAGTTTTTCTGCCATTTACGTTTTTTTTTTTTGTTTTTTTTTTCTTTTTATCCTTGTTTCCTATTAAAAGTCACCATTTCACATCAGATTCTTCGGATAATTCAAACTGACAGCAGTGTTAACACGCTGTCCACTGACTGTGACTGGCTCAGTTAGACAGTTTGATTTCCCTGGTTGAATTTCCTTACATAAAGAAACCTGTACACATGGTGACATGAGGTTTTTTTCTTGTGTAATAACTTAAACATGAGATCAAATGTAGCAGCCCTGCACGATGGCTCTGGTACATGCTCTCTGTGGTCTATTAGTAAATCTTGTATCTGAAGAACCACAGCGCTGTTGAAACTAAGATATTGCAGGCTTTGCAGTAACAAGTGTGGCATCAGTTTTTTTTGTTTGTTTGTTTGTTTTTGTTTTTTTACGGGCAGAACTAAAGTCTAAAAACAAAACTTTTACAAACAGAAGATGTCAGTGCTCTTGCTCTTAAATCAATACGTGAAAAAGATTCTGATCTCTTAGAGACAGGCACAATATGGGAACTTTAGACCCTTGTACAATGTGACTATCCAACAAATGCTGAGCAAGTTGTCCCAGATGTGGTGCTTACTCAGACTGTGACTGTGGCATTGTGTATTTGAACACTATAGAGCCAAAAACTGCTAATTGCACTCCTTTTCTTGCTCCTTGTCACCTTGTCCACTGTAAATATGATAGATAAAAATGATCATTTTATTTTGTATTTTTTAGGTGAAATAGTTTTCTTGTTGTGTATTTTTTTATTTTTTTATTTTTTTTTGACTCCAGTCCTCCAAATTGCTTTCAACATCTCTAATATTTTGCAGTGATTCAATTAGGTCTAATTCTATTGTTCACTTGATGAAGTGAATACAAAATGGTTGTTTAGTCTGATAATGAGGTCACTATTACAACTCAAAGAGAAAAAAAGAGACAAAATATATTCTGTATGTGTTGTATCTTGAGTATAAAACTATTGGTATCATTTGCCATCAGAAACCTGTATGTTGCTGGGATGCGGTTGACAGGTAGAACACGACACTGCTAGTGTGGAGTTCTTACCATGTTGATATGCATTCCATGCTGTCACATCAAGCATAGAATCATACTGACATATCAAATTTTCTCCACACCTTGCCTGACATGTCTGTCATACGTAAAACTGTCAAAATAAGAAAAGTGATGGGGAATTAGTCAGGTTTATTGTTCTTTGCATTTCATATTGTTTCATATATGAACTCTAACATGATTAGTAGAAGTCATGCTGCTCTGAGAAAAATTGCATTTGCTTTGCTCGGATCTTTCTGCGTCACAGAACTGATGAATTAAACCACACTCTGCGTTCACATGCACAAAAAAGATTGTAAAGATAATGTTGTGTGTTGTATGCCTAATCCATTGTCAGACAACTTTGCATGGTTGTGTTCATGGCCTTAATGTGAAAATTATTTTAAAAATTAATATATACAAGCTGATGTAGTCCTGGTGGGTACATCACTCCATTTAACCCAGCCTGGTCACTGTGTTATTGCAGAAAAGCAAACGTCCAGAGGAAACTGGTAGATGATTATATAACACTCTCTCATCTGCGGCCTTTTGAGAAGTCATTTGAAAGTGACCAAGCCCCCCTGAAACAGTGATTTACCAAGCCACAGGGATGAATCTACATGAGATGCGTCCACAGGGGGAGAAGGACAGATGGAGGCAAAGATAGAGAAGAAGAGAGCATAAATGGGACGAAAGCTGACCCTTCATTTTCTCTCTGAGCACATTTATATCAGGGTATTACCACAATAGCGCCTTAGCTCCTGCTGCAGCCAGCCATTTTCTTGACAGCAGCAGTTCGTACATTAACGCTGCATTTGTGTGACCCCGTCCACTCCTGTGCATCAAGAGTGTGTACAGCTGCTGTTAAAGCCATTACACCTTGCGTTGCAACCAAAAGAAGCCAAATAAATACATCTAAATAAATCTAAAATGTAAAATGGCCACTGGAGAGGGTCCCGCCTCCCTGAACCTGTTACCTTTTCTGTCTGTGCCTTCAAAGTTGTAGGCAGATCTGGAGTATAAAGCAAGCTGTTGTATTTAGAAGTCAGACAATGCAAAAGTTTGAAACCTACAAAGTCTGTTTAGACTAATTAAAGAAGCAATACTCCCTTTGTTGGAACGGTGGACTTCCAATCAAAAAAGACAACAAAAAAAAACAAAAAAAAAACAGTGCTGCGGCAACATTACGTATTTAATTGAACACCTCTGCTCCCCTGGCAGTGCACGTAATTAAAAGTTTCATTGGCTAATCAGACAGAACAAGGTGTTTCGCAATGTTTTATATTTCCAATCATATTTGCCTGTGATTATTTGAGCACATGTTGCTGGTGCGTTCAGTTTTCATTCCCAATGGATTTGGATTAATAAGATTCGAAAATAAAGTGTCTCGAGAATCACTTAGTTGGAGTGCTGTGTAGTAATTGCACTATGATAGCCCCCGGTGAAATGTATGGTGAAAGGTTTTGTTGGTTATTCATTTTTATAGCATTCTTTTGTAAATATTAGCGGTGAAGCGGCCAAAGAGGCGCCTCCACATGTAAACAACTTTCATTTTACCAGGTCATCACTGTCCTGGCAGTAGCAGGACATGTGACCAGCGCCAGGATGGGGTCCCAGAGTTCACGTGGAGTATTGTGGCTGCCGGGGACGTGCGGGAGGAAAGGAACGAGAGAGCCGAAAAGAAGTCAAGAAGTCCCCAGGGGTGGGAGGAAGGTAAGAGCGAAGGTATCACATTTATCAACAAACTTTAAGCCTTTAACGTTCTCTGCTCATGTCGAACTTGAATGCATCATCTCTTCATCTTTTTCAGTTTTGTTGTGACAAGCTTTTTTGGTTGCTGTGCAATATTTGGTGTCAGTTAAAACCATCTTTTTAATTATGTCAATGCAGAAACAAATCAATAAACAATCTCACTTTGATGCTGTGATCCAGCCTCACATTTGAATACCGGAATGAAGCCGTAGTTTGCTGTTGGGTGTTATTGAGATATTACTTTTCATAAGGTTTTCTCAGGTGAAGAGCTGAATATGGTTTACCGAGCCAGTAGTCTGCAACATCATGTAGGCCCCTGCCTCCAAATCTTCCATATCCTCCAGCATCATTCATTTTCATACCTTGGAAGATGAGAAAACAGTTTCTGTCATCTTATCTCCGGAGGTGATGGTGAAATGGAGGGAGACAGAAGGGTCTATTTATTTCCTTAACTGTTTTTTTTTTTTTTTTTTTTTTTTTCCCCCTATCATGAGCCACAAGACTGAGAGCAGATGGGTGGAGTGCTGGATGAAATTGGAAAAAGTGAAATATATTGACTAGTGGGAGAAAGGAGTTAGTGTGAGTGGACTGGCAAAATGATTGATGCCAGTCCTGTATATGTAGTTTAAGTTGTAAATGAAGGCAAAGCGTGCGTGCGTGCGTGCGTGCGTGCGTGCGTGCGTGCGTGCACACGTGTGTGTGTGTGTGTGTGTGTGTGTGGTTGTGTGTGAGCTCAGTGGTTGGGAGTTAATGTAATTTCTGACACTGAAGTAAAAATAGCTGGTTTTGGTTCAACACCCAGCAGCACAAAAAAAAGAATAACAGAGCCTCCTTTGATTTCTGCCTGTCATCATTGTTGTTGTCATCAGTTTCTGGTATTTCATGATATTTGCACGCATTAGGAGACATTATCTATGATGTAATGTAATGGAGGCGGTCTTAGCAGTCTTTTCCCAGAGCATTTAATGACTGCAGTTAAAATCATGAATGTATATGTGCAAAAAAAAAAAGAAAAGAAAAAGAAGGAAAAGAAGCTGATCGTGATTGAAAGTAGGTGACACACAGTACAAAGGAAATATATGTGCATAATCATGTTCAAGCCCTCACTTAGCCACAATACAGTTGGCGTGTTTTGAATAATTGAGCTGGGCGAGCTGCTGTCTCCACACATTTCACTGGCACTTGCAGTTTAAAAGGGATGGAAATAAGGGATGAATACTTAATGGCTGTGATCAGTGGAATTGCTAGAGCTGTTTTCTACGGTACAGTAGCTAACTCTTCGGCTGTAACGTGTTCAGCTATGACGCTGGTAAACAGTGTTTCTTTTAATCCCTAGATGGCAGAAGTTGGGGCTAAGATGTGAGGACAGAAGCTGATGAATCACTGAGGTTGCCTAGATCAAGCACGAGTCCAGCGACCATCAACAGGCGTATTAGTGATATCTTGACACCTCAGTGCTGCGTACAGTGACGTCCGCTAATGAATTATAAATGCTCTTTGTAGTGGAAAAGATTAAATATTGCCACACCACTGATAGAACTGGAGCTGGAAGGTTGCACTCCCACCGTGGCTGTCTGCGATGTTGAATTCGTCGATGTCTCGCAGATCCCATTATGATTTGGCTGTGATTAAAGTTTTTGCGATGGATGCGAGGAATGAAATGTGGCTTTAATGCGCACGTTGTCAGTCATTATCATGATGTCCCTGGCCATCGCTGGCATGTGACTGCGACACACAGTGAACCCTGCTCCTCCCCTAAGGCTAATATGCGCGGGGGAAGTTGGCCACACGAGCGCTCTGGGTAAAGTAAGTAATGAGAGACAGCATGAGGCGACGGTGCCCTTGGAAAGGCAATTAGCATAAAAGACAATGCTTAACATTTAGATCAAGAAAAATCACAGCAGTAATCTTGGATTGCTCCGACACTCTCTCTGTTGTGAGTGAAGCGCCTATCCTCTGTGGATGACTAACCAGTGGGGACATGCTGCAGCAACTGTCGATGAACAGAAAGGTTGAGCAATATACATCCGCTCAATCAAACTACGCAAAAACTTTTTTCTTTTTTTTTTTTTCCAGTGTCAAACACTCTCTCTGTGACAATAATCGAGTTGAGTGAAAATGAGTAACCTCTGTCGAGCGCAATCCAGAGAGATTTTGAATCGGGGCAGTGTTGAAGAGGCGAAACAAAGACAAAAAAAAAAAATAATGATTTAAATGTATTTGGCTTCTGTCTGCGCGGAGCGGGTCATCTCAATTCCATGTCTGCCCCCGATGTCTCCTGCCAAAGACACTGTGAATATGATTACACATTGATTCCTCGCTCTCTCACATAACAGAATAAAGAAGCATGAGTTGGAGCTGACTGGCAGGAGGGGATATCCAGTAGGATGCTGTTTGCTGGAGCTGATGATTTGTTTGTTTGTAATTGAGTGGCCCTAAGGCTGTCTGTCATCTGCCAACTCAGGGAGTCATCTGGATGTTTTTTTTTTTAGCTAGGCTGAGCATTGCAGGATTCAGGATAGAAAGGCCAAATGCAGAGGGAGCTCTGGCTTACAGAGGCTAATGTTCTTATCTACAGCGGTTTTAATGTTGGGAGTTAAGGCAAACACTGGCCGCACTGATCCCATTCTTTACATTTAAAACAGTGGCTCACCAGCGCTCACAGACTTTGAAGGAACAGCATATCTGTAATGAACATAAGTCTGAAAAAAAAAAACACTATACAAATGAAAAAGAACATTTTAAAAGTACTTTGAATTATGACTGAGAACTGGAGTCATAACTTATCTCTCCTCCCTGGCAAAACGACAAAAAACTACCTTAAAGTAAAACAAACTAAAGAATGTGCCACAAAAAGCACCCATGTTCTTTTCTCATACTCTTAAACAACATTTGTGTGGGAAATAGTTTTTTTTTTTTTTTTTTAGCAGATTGCAACCAACTTAACACCCCTCACATCACCCTCCCCTTTGGTGAGCACTAAAAACGTGAAGAATGCGAAAAAGCCTCTCTAGAGCAATCAGTTGGTTTGCTCAGTTTTGAGCTTTGTCAACATGGCGGCACAAAATGGCAGACTTCTTCGAGGAGGACCCACTTCCTCTGCAGCTACATATAAAGGGCTCACTCTGAGAGATTGAAAACACAACATTTCTTAGCCACAGGGTAGCAATCATTGCGCGTGGCTGGCATAAGGTTTGCTTCTGGCGGACTTGGCAGACACAATGACTAGCTGACGATGCTTCACCAGTTACTTACATACAAACTGTTAAGAGGTACGGCTGTTTTGGCTCAGTCACTATCTGCTCTTGGGAGGACCATGTAAACAACAACATGGAGCTAAGTGAAAGATGCTGCCCACAAACTTTAAAGTGCTTTTTATCGGGCCCGATGTGAGACCCTCTGGGAATACCCCTCTGAGCCTTTTCAAAAGGACGGAAAGGCCTGGGTTGACCCTTTCCTCGCACGGTCCTAATTCGCAAAGAACACTGCAGGTGATCGTTATTTAGTGGGAACTCTGCAAAAAAAGTTTCTCCAAGTTTGATTTAAAATGAGCCAGACCAAAAACTTTCACTGTGAGATTGCGTCTGGACAGATCAATGTTCCACTTGCCACGAAGACAGAGGAAAGCCATCCAGCGCCTTTTTCTGCACCCAGAACCTTTCTTATCTGAGCAAATTATGAACCATTACCTTCGGATGAGGGGCAATTTGTTCTACTTACCTGTTTTGGAGCTGAGACATAATAGCCCTGGCAAGACAGGGCTCTGGGTTTGACCCCTCCATCTGCAACCCGACATGTTAAGCATGGCAAAACCAGGACACGGCAGAAATGGCTGCCTCAATGGCAGCTAACTTGGCCTGTCAGACCTGTGTGTGGGGGTGGGACTAAAAAAAAAAAAAAAAGAGCAGCCAACCATTAAGAATTGAACAGTTGTCTTACGAGTAGAAAACAAAACGTGGCTTGCCCGGAATGCTGAGCTCGACTAGAACACAGACTGAACCGATGTAGGGAACATTGTTTGTTAGATACTGTAACCTGTGACCCGTGACCTTTGGTCCATAACAGACTCGCTTTTCATATATATTTCAGCCGACACACTGTATAACAATTCCAGTGTTTTGTGCAATGCACTGTACCATAAAACATGCGGCAGTATGAATTATGATTTTTTTTTTTTAATGCGCTGTTGCTCCTAACATAAAGACAGTCCATATGGAGACAGATTAATAGTGATGATATAACATATACACATAATCCTAACTGCCGCCTAATATATCGAAAGAATGCATAGGTTACATTTCCAGTTCCAGCCTTTTTAAACAAAATACTGCAAGATTAATTGCGACATTGTAGGCTTACATAGACAGCAGGGTCAAAACATATTTTTTTCATTAATTACTTTGACTACTGCACATAAAACATTTTTTAAAAAAACTTAACTTACGTCTTTGTCTCACCCATGTCATTCTGTTTTGATATGACTGGACGAAGAAGAAAGTATTCATGAAAATATAGTCAGGAATAGATTTCGCCTGCATGGCTGCTATGTCACGCCAAATGTCTCTTCCACATGAGTTCCAAATCTCCTCATCCCTCCTCATGTAACCAGGATATGCTAATAGAACCTGGGGAACCAAAAATGCTTTGAGAACTGTAAAGAATTAACTTGCACATATAAACAATGTGAGTTAAAAGTATAACAAGACTACTCACTCATTTCCAGGGGGAGTCGTTTTGACGTCAGATGAAATATATCAGGATAAACTGTTGTGTCGTGTTGCTCAATGCTCGCATCATGTTGTTCACATGCCTTTAAACAGTGGGGAGCCGCTCAGTCATTATGAGGAAATGAGGAGAGGATAATGGAGTCTAACTTACGGCATGGTGCAGCACTTTGATGGTAAGAAGGGCAGAGCACCTTATGTAGATTAGGGGGAAATGAGAAGAAGGCGCTTTACACCGAAAACCTTCATACAGCAGGACTGTACCTTAGGGAAATGCCTTTTTTTATGGGTGGAAGCTAAGAGAGGTGGTGCTCTGATTAGCACAGTATCAAGGGAATATCTTGCTGGTGCTGAAGGTTAAGGGCCAGGTAACCTGATGGGTCAGTGTGTTAAAAATCACACTGCCTTTATCTTGTATGGAGCAAAAGTACTGCTGCACAGCTCTCTGATCATGACTGCAATTATTCAGATCTAGTCAGCTATACCTTAGTGTTAGTGTTACACACTATTCTGTCCTGCACTGAACAGTGCTGCGACAAACCCTACGCACCTCCTGTAGCTTTGGGTCAGTATACTTATATAGCAGTATAGAATTGCTGAAAGAGGACTAATGGAGCAAGATGTAAAACATTGCATGCCAAATGCATCTAGTTCAGAGATTCCAGGAGGAATGGCTGGTTTCTTTGTCTGAAGTTGAACCCCAGGAATCCCTCCAGTCCTTTCCCTTTCAACGTTCATTTCTCAGACACGTCAGCCCACTTGGAACCTCAGTGCTAATGAGGTGATATGGATTAACCGAGGCTGATTTTCTCCTTCCATCAATGAGTGAACCTTGAAGGCTCTCCTGAGCCCAGAGGTTGGTGCACCATGGAGACCCAGGAGAGGCTGGAATTCCAGTTTCTATTGCACCTTCCAACCTCTCACCCCTTTGCCCTCGCTGTATCCCCGCTGTCTTTGTCGTGAAGAACTGTATGTCAACAGGGAACCCGACAATCGTGCCATTGTCGATAATCAAGCACATTGCCCGTCCTTTGAACCTGCTTCTTTAATGAACTGCCCTGCACTATAAAAGCAAGGTCAACAGAGTGCATCGGCTCTACATCGAGCTCATCACTTTTTACTTGCTCTTTCCTTCCAATGATATTTTATTACCCTGACTGTCTGAAGTTGCAACTTAATTACCTAATCACTTCATCGTGGTTTTGAGGTTTTGCTTTTGTCCGTTTCGTGGGAAGCTGATTTTTTTTTTTTTTTTTTTTTTAGAATTGTTGATTCATGAAGTAGTTGTAGGTGTATTTACATTTAACTGCTATTTAAAAAAAAACACACAATTTAGTATCACAAGCCTCATGTATGTTTCTGTAGACCAATCAGCACTTGGCTCGAACAGAGGCTGACACTCCCCCCGGGCAAACGATCTCCAGGGATAATAATTACCTGTGTAAGTTATGGAGAAGCTGTCATTCTCTATTCTCGCACTCTCTCTTGTGTTTAATGAACTACAGTTAAAAGGCAAATAAAACAGAAGGAAGCAATTACAAGTACAGCACACCTTTCAAAGACGGAGAAAAAAAAAAAATCTCATTATCTCAACGTTCATTCTAATGTAATTAGGATGCAGTCTGTAGACTCTCCAATTAGTATTCCTGTGCTACATTGTTGACATCTCTTCCAAAGTGTGTGCATTGTGTATGGATGTATTTGTGTATTGTTTTGTAACCGAGCGTACAGCCTCTGGTTCCAATTGTCATAAATGCCTTAAGGGGGAAGGAACATGGAATTATCCAGGCAATCTGTCTTTGCTGTCCCTTGTGATATGCATTATTAAGTCACAATAAAATGACTGCTTTGTCAGGGAAGTCAGCGCATTGTGGCAGTTATCTTGATTTTCTAACCATAACAGAACACTTTGACTGATGGCAGCACGTTAGATAAGTACTACGTAACTTTTCGTTTTTGTGCCAAGCACCTTCAAATTATGGAAAATTCTGAACCAGTTTGGTCAATTACTCCTGCATTTATTTACCATGAGGCCACAGGAATGTATTTCATGCTATGAACTTATTTTAACTGCCAGACGCTTCTCACTTAGTCTTGAGTGGATCATCGATCCCTAAAGGTCAGATCGATTGGTTTCTTGAGGTCCACTGTCTTCCATTTTCAATCCTATACCCATATCCTGCCTACTGCCAAGATATCTGTCCTTACTCAATCAATCAGCCTATTGATCCTGGCTCAAACATGAGGGCAGTGTGGATGTGTGTGTGTAATGTTGAAGCGAGCAGGCTCAGACCCATATCCATCCACGGAATTACCTGTGCTTGGCTAAATTGTGCACTGGAGCTTAACCCATTTGTACAGCTGAGGTAAACCCATGCCAGCAGCTGTCCAGAGAGCTGAGTTCCTGGAGGTCAGCAGCTGAAGTGAAGTAGCTGGGCAGAGCGTCGGGGTGTTTGGCGCCTGCAGTGGGGTACGCGGGTCTCCCCAGAATTATTCCACCTGCGCAGCAGCTGAGTTACGTTTGATTAATTAGACTCTTTTAATGGTGTCTCCCCGAAGGCGCCTCTTTTGGTGAGGGAGCATCGACCAGATCACACGCACTTCAGTCCCACACAAGGCGCATACACTGACACACACACACACACAGACACGTACACCCTTACACGGTGCATGGCAGTGCAGGACTCCCTGTGGCTGCGATCAGACACATTTCTGCTTTCACTGGGGACCTGCAGAGGTGCGTGGAGGGTTTGATTCATCCTCCATCTTGGCCTGGGTTCTTGCTCCAGTTTCCCTGCTGGTCTTTGAAGCATCGCACATCAGAAATACTTGCGTGTTTTCGAAGATGTCTTGTAGTTCTCGTACTTTGTACGCTTTTTCCTCCTTCAGTTTTTTTTTTTCACATGAGGCTTTCGAAGCAAAGATTAAAACAACGTACGCTCAGTGACAAATGGTAGCCTTTTGTGTTGTTCATTCTTTCCAGGTTTAGTAACGTTCTCACAGCAAAATGCAGTCTCTTCACTGTTTACAAATGAGACCTAGATAAAGCTGAAGCTCTACATTTTTTTTTTTTAAACACTCACCTCTGTTGAAGGCTTGTTTGTGCACTACAGCAGTACATGGCGTCCTTCCAGTGAAACTTAAAAGTAACATCTGCACTTGATTTTTCACTGCTTGGTATACGTTGTTGGTAGAAAAACACATTAAATGGCTGAGAGGAGATGAAACAGAGGAGGAAAACAAGCTGCACTGTTCAAACACCATTCTTCCATTATTTCCCAATGAAATATTGAAACAGGAAATGTACTAATAATCGACACAGGGATTTTGAAGATGAAAATTTGCTGTGTTGTAAAGCTGCGCGCTGGTGCTGTTTGAAACTGTTCAGAAAACAGGTTATCTTCTGGCCTGCTCAGTGCACGAGTAATGCAATAACACACCTGATAAGAAATGCAGAGAAGCAGAGATAACAGCAGAAAAGACACCACAGACAAATGTCACAAGAAAGAAAAGTAGATTTCATATGTGATCAAACCCGTGAGGAAGGTAAGATGATATGGGAGCTGCGGAGGAATGGAAAATGATTCATGGCTGCTTTATTGTCTGGAGTTTATCACATAGTCACTGCTGTATAGATGGGAAGAGAAATAAACATGGTTGAGAAGTGACCTAGAGATGAATCAATGCATTAAGCGGCACTAGCTTTACTATCAGCATTACTGATCTGGCACCAGCACAGGATAAAGAAATTATTTTCAATTTTTTTTGAAAACTGATAATGAGAAACAAGCAGTCTACAACAGCTAATGAGGATTTGGTGTGGGCATTGCTGTGCCATTAAATGAAGCCTACACATCAGCAAGTTGTTGCTTTTTCTGTGTGTAAAAGGCCGTAGAGTTTTACTCGCAGTGCTTGATCCCACATCTTCCAGAATGCTGTATTTTTTTTTTGCTTGAATCATGTTAACTGTGTTTACGATCATGGTTGCGTGATGAAATGCTCACGTTAGTTAATTATCTCACATTAATCATGCAAATGAGCATGATTAATTTGTTTTGCAAGTATTGATGAGAACAACAACAAAAAAAAAAGAATATGAACTAATGGTATCACAAGATACAAAATCGTGGGATCTCCAGCAATTTCCCAAGACATCCTGAGGATGACATGAGTGCCTGTATTTAGGTTCACTATGATACATCTAATAGATGTGTGGATGCCTGCGACATAAGCCAAAGTCTTATATGGACCGACCTTGCCATCCATAAAGACATGCTGCTGGAATGGCTGAAAATTGTCAGATTTGAAAATAGTTAGGAGGGTTATGTCATCACCTGTGGCTAGTTATTTATTGGTTGGTTGTTTGTTGGTTAGTTTGTCAGCAAGGATACACAAAAACAGATATGTGGATGGAGGAAAGGTCTCAGGCCAGAAACCCCATTAACTTTTAGCGTGGGTCTGGATAAAGTGACGTATCCAGGAATTTTTTTCTTCACTTTCGCAGCAAGATACGATGCATTTCAGCATTTTCTGAGGGATAGATGGATGCATGGATCTTGATGAAAAAATAAGGCTTAGTTAGCTGGCTGCTATCTATTAGGGGGATCAATCTAAGGCAGAGCCTAATAAAAATCTATTATTCTTCTACAACATAATGGAGATTTTCATTTTTAAACTGTGTTATAACTTTATGCTGTGTAATGGAATAGATTCTCAATATAAATTGAGTTCTGGCAACGTGATGATAGTGTAATTTTATTTCAGGTGCTACACTTTCAATTCAAGCTCTCTTGTTGAATCAGGTTGAACTGCTTACCAATCGCAGTAAACGTAAGAACTGTCTACTGTTAGTTTTTGTTGTCGAGGTAAATAATTGGGAATTTATGTTTTAATGGAAACTTTCTCAGAGTTGTTTGTGTTTAGCACAACAGAAGGAGGATAAAAATGAGTTGACGGGTTTTAAAGTCAGCTCTTGCCTTTAAAAATGCATTAACGCTGCATTTCCCTCTATTGTTGAATTATGTGGCTATGGTTGAATTAATTAAAGACACGACTTTGTGTGCATGTGCCTTTGTGTATGTGTACAGGCACACAATTCATTTGTCATACTTGGCTGGTTTGTTATTCATTGTCATCAACTTCTTAGAAACAAGTCAAATGCTGCTGAGAGAGGGTATTCCTGCTCTAAGCTCCTCTGCAGATTATTTATTAAACAGCTTAATTAAAACAATGTTTTTCTGTGTGATGAACTGGGTTGAAGGGACTCTGTTGTCAAGGGCTTCTGCAACGGCAAAAAGCTCTGGAAAAGTTCCGCTGGATTCTTAAACATATACATGGGCTGGTCGCAGGGGCAGTGGTCTGATTGATGCTTAAAGTGCCACTGATCCCTCCCAAGCACCTCATTGGCTGAAACTTGAAACATTTGCAACTTCATAGATATATTGGCTGATTAGACCTACAAGTCAACTTCAAGCACCTCTTTTACTTTGGACATACAATTTGGGCATAGGGATCGAGGGATCTTGTACTTCACAATAAATAACATTGTCTCGTTGGTTGATGCCTGAGTTTTTTGTTTGACTTTTCAAAGACAATTCTGTCCCAAGTTGTTTTCCTTTAATATTGGTTTTGTGGTTGTTATTTTTTTGTTCATTTATAAATATCCTAGTTCCTCCCCTGAGCCAAGATAATATATTGACAGATGGTGGAATTTAGCTCACCCCATATACAGAAACATCACCCTGATATACTGTATCTGTACGATTCGCTCAAAAAGTTACAAACTCTTCAGCATTTGAAAAAGAAAGCTTAGATGTCTCTAGACAGTATCAATCCATGGTCCAACACACCGTGACACCGAGTAAGACCCCCCCTCGAGAGGTCGAGTTTGCAGACCACTAGCTTATGTAGTTTTAGCAACCTCAGAAAAGACGACACAATAACAATACACTGCAGTCTATGCCTCCAACCGAGAAACCGCCATCAAAAAGCCACTCATAGCCACAAATGATGCTCAGAACAGCAGCAGCTTGCTTGTTGTGTGGAAGCCCTGATGAGTCGATTACCGAGTGCAGTAGAGTTCTGCAGCTCAAGGATGAAACTGTATGATTATTACTCCATGGAAAGGCAATAAAAGTTCATATATGCCAACCAGTTTATAACAGTTATTATCAAGAGCTGACAGGGAAAGAACGGAAGTGAGCATTTCTAACTGCACTCTGTAATCACTCGTCAAGCAAGCTGCTGCAGGAGAGTGGTGAGTTGTGTTTTCTTTTCAACAGAAATCCGACAAAGCTAGAAGATGTTTGATGCCTCGAACTATGTGCTGGGACCCTATTTGTACTGTTGCTGAAGTTTGGTGCTGTTCAGAGCATTATTTGTGGCTATGAGTGGCTTTTTGCTGGAGGCATAGACTGTAGTGTATTGTTATCATGCGGTCTTTTCTGAGGTTGCTAAAACTATATAAACTAGCCGTCGGAAAACTTGATCTCTTGAGGGGGGGTCTTAACATGGTGTGTTAGACCGTGGATTAAATTTACGCCAGAATATCCCTTTAATTCACGGTGTATTTTCCACAAATACCATGAACCCTGACCACACAAGTGGTCACAATACGCTTGCATCACAGTGCCAAAGGGCCTCTGTCAGATGCTTCAGATTCTGTTTCAGCTCCATGAGTGAGTGTCTCTTTCCTCTGTTGAGATTAAGAAGACCAAGACAAGCACATCAGAGTTGGAGTGGGCGTTGATGGAAGACTCATTTTGATCTTTCTTCCGTCTGTATGTACGTAAATGGTCAACATAACCCTAAAAGAACAGTTCCATGTTGATCTGCATGCATGTTGCAAGCACTTCAACTAAAATGTTAGATTCCTGCAAGCTGGTGTGACGGGCATATCTAAACCGGTTACAGCAACATCTTGTTGATCTTTCTTTTGTTCTTTTGTCAAATGCAAGTTAATTTTAATTTTTTTCATTTTAATTCATTATACATGCACACACAGGGATGCTTCAAGATGCAAGTTTTTAAGACATGACGTTGTTATGACCTAATTGGTTTGTTTGTAGTTTGCACCTACAAATACAAATGTCAGCCCTGGGATTTGTGTTTGACAGCAGTCTCAGAAACTGTTGGGGGCACTGAATCTAACACAATGACCATTTCAACATGAAGTTGCCTGAGTAAAACGCTCTCATAACATTGGCATTAGAGAAGAAATCCCAAGAAGTTAAACATGTTGAAATGGGAGGTACAGACATAGTATGAAATGTGTAAGCTCCATGTAAGCAGACAGGTTGCTTCCATTTCAGTGCTAATGCCTCAAGTTAGTGTGCGCAGCTGGAGCTCGCTGTAATCTGACAACATGACTACAAAAAGTAACTCTTCATAGTGAACGAACTGAACAAGTTTCACATTACATTTACACTCTTGTGCACTTTTACTGCTTACTCAACTGAATGGGACACAGCGTGGTTCCATCGCTTAAAATTCAGCCCGGGGCTCATGGAATCACTTTCTGTCTTTTGCAGTACTTCACCATTGCACTGAAGGGTTAAAGCACCCATCTGTGGATAGAATATCATTTTCCATCTTCTTCTATACGAAGAGGTTCTTTGAAACCCAGTTAGTGGAGACCCGACACAAAAAATTAACAACTCAAACTGTAAAAAAAAAACTAATGTTAACATCTGACAGTAAACTGCATATACGGAACATGTGTTTAAGTATAATAATGCATTTAATGCTAACTAGTCAAATTTAACAGTGCTCTGCTATTGGGTACTTGTGCATTTAATCATTCTGTGATTACACAGCTTTGTGTCTTCTTCATGTACTACAGCAAAAAGGAAACTAGAAAGAGCAACAGTCCCTGTAATAGCTCAAGAAAGCCTTGTAATATTCTTTCTTTTTTATATGCCACTGTCTTTCAAGAAAGGTAAGATAATTGTTTCCCGCCCTACTTCCTCATACAGGTCTTGTAAGAAGAAGAATGTTTGTTTAATAGGCAAGTAAAACTAGACACAAAGCTGAGTAGTACATGCACTAATCACATGGTCCTCATTCATTTCCAGTAGGTGGTGGGCAGATTAGTCGGAATCACTCTGAAGTAAAGCAGGCTGAATTTAGCCTTACTGCTGGTCATTAGGGATTTTGGAAAATACAAATCCCCTTCAAATACACAGTCGCTGTTGTGATTAATACGCTTCATTTGTAGTGAGGTTGTTGGAGTCATGTTTGGTGTTTGTCCTCAAGCAGATTTAAAAATGCCAAAGGCTCTTTAATGGCTCAGTGTTTTGCCACAACAAAGTAAATGAGGGATTTGTTATGGACATCTTTGAACATGATGCTGCTTTGATATAATGATGGCATTCCAAGAAAAAAAAAAAGGCTTTGTGGATGAACGCTGAAAGCTAAATCTATATTATATTTACACAGCCTCTGTGTGAGAGAAAAAGAAAGCAACAGACAGACGTAGAGATGAAAACGGAATTCAATTGAAAAGAGACACATCAGTAGAGTGAGAGACACCCGCAGATAAAAAGAGACAACTGCTCCGTCCTCGCCCAGTGAGATCAGTACTACTGGTAGAATCATAACATTACGAGGTAATGTTGATAACCTTATCGTTTCTTAACACCGACGTTACTGAGCAACTGAATCTGTCAGCTGTTGGTGTGTAGCGCCACTTAAACTACACTCTGTTTCACCATCCTCATATTGCGGGTATTGATCTCACACCAACTAGATGCATAACCTCAACATCATGCACCCTGCAAACAAAGATGTTTGCAAGAGGAGAATGGTATAAATAAATATGTATTTGTCCTGCTTGCATCCAAAATAAGCCACATCAATATCTTCATCACGTCTAGAGTGAGTCTTGTAATTGGAAGGTCGCTGGTTTGATTCCCCTGGTCTGGATGCCCACTGGCTGGCACCCTTGCATGGCAGCCACCACCATCAGTGTGTGAATGTATGCATGATTTACTTTAAGTAACTCTGGACAAAAGCGTCTGCTAAACGCCCTAAATGTTCATGTAAATCACAGGATGTGGTGCTCATGCTGCTTTAGTCCACAGGGCCTGCCACAATTAACAAACAAGGAAAGTTTCAAATAGTTGCTTTAAATTGCCAACAAAGTGTCAATACAGTGTAAACTCAGTGAAGATTAATGAGTCCCCAGAATACATTATAATGTTTGATGAATGGCTTGCAAAGAGTGTACTGAGGAAATACCCAGTAATAGTTGTTGATCTGACAAGCTGATGTGGCTCTTCTGAATACTGCTGTGAAAAACAAAACATAACAAAAAAAAAAAAAAAAAAGGCATGCTATGGATTGTGGGTATTTAGAGTTGCACAGCAGACACCACTTAGGTCAAATGAAGGCTGTTTTCCCTTGCTGTATTTAATGAGCCTCTGACAGTGGACTGGCCCAGTTTGCCTGTGATCAAGAGTTGAGTTGTGAAATTGCATCAGATTTTTTGGTTGTCGATGATAAATCGTAAGTATGACTGAAGAATGTAAATGTGTCCATGCAATCAGACACAAACAAGTGTATATTACTGAGTACACTGCTGATGTTAAAGCAATTTTCTACCAGGATCAACAAAATTATACAGCGGAAAGTGGGATGCATGAAATTTCCCAAAGATTACACTATATTAATATTCCTTCACGCGCTGTATGATGCATTATTTATGAAGAGCCTGTCAACCGCAGTCTACGCTACTCTTTGAATTGGTGTTAAAAAGAAGATAGGAGCATGTTTAGAGGCCTCTGTGCAGCATGGATCAGACCGGATCTGTTAAGAAAATCTGGCAGGATCGGGAAAAGCAAGTTCACCACGGCCTACAGTGACGCAGAGCTCTGATAGCAGGCAGTAGGCATATCCAAATGCACATACTGACTCACACGGACCAGCTCACACAAACACATCGGTTGATGCACATTCTATTTTTGGGATGCGGAGCCAAATAATCAAAACCAATGAGCAATGTTTTTTTTTTTTTTGTATTCGGCTGCCAATTATGCGCCAGGGTCGAGGTCTTTTGGTGTTTCTCCTGGAGCTGTGTTTCTATCAATAAAATGTGTGAAGACAACACAAAAGGCGATATTCATGAGTCACACTGTGACATGCAGGCAATAAATAAATCTTAAAGTTTAAGATGGCAAAGCTTGCACATGTCCATACAGTCAAATCAGTTACTGTATTCATGTCTGTATAACCAAGTCGTCTTTCTCGTAGTGTTGCGGCAAATTTACATCTCCGGTCCCTCCAAGACTCCACATTCAACCAGAGCAAACACCATCAGCGCCGTGGGAGCTGACTCAGCTCCAAAACTGTTTCTTTTTCAATGTTCTGCTTTTTTTCTGCCCCCCTTTTTTTCTTTTCCTTTTTTTTTTCATTATTCATGATAGCACTGCCAGCGTAGTGATGGAAAATGATGGATCAGAAAAGGGCACCGGGAAGGAGGTGGAGGAGCATGAATGCTAAGAAGATAATAAAATAATATTAAAATAAGATAGACACTGCAAAAGACAGAGCGAGATAAGTCCGGGGGAAGGATTAGGGGGGTGGGGGGGGTGTTCGAGGAAAAGCAAAGAGATATGATGGGCCTGAGTCGGCTTCAGAGGACCAGCTAGACCAGATGGGGAGCAGAGGAGAAATGGAGATGAAAGAGATCGTCCCTGATACTTATAGACCGAGGGGATGACGGAAAATTGTGCCTGGCATTTGATAAGCCTCATTTACAGAATATCCCCAGTAATTCAGTTCTACTCTCTGCTCTCTTACACAACCTGTTACAGGCTTATTGACCAGCTTCACATCTGTCTACACCCAGTTATAAACATTGGGGAACTGTTCTGTCGTGCGCTCCCAAAAGCAAGCTGCTGACCGGGGCTGAAACGTCACCCGTGAGCCAAGAAAGAGCCACATTATTTGACGGCAGTCTGTATTTTGTTCCACGTGTTCCTGAAGCCTGCGAGAGCGAGGAGGGATCCATCTCTACTTTGTTGAGGGAGTCGTTAAAAGCATCGTCCAGTGAGGAAAAGCCTCAATTAGTTTCACCCGTCCTCATTTGGGAAGACAGCATGTGTATGTGGAGGAGATGAGTAAATACGGAGAGGAAATGTAGATAACTGGGTTTTCTCGGTGCAGAAGAATACAAAGAAAGATGGATAATGGCGGCCTTTTTCCTCCCGAGGAGAGCTTAACGATGCCGTCCTGCCCTTCCTTGGTGTAAAATAATATGACTCACTGTTCTCTGGGTGGAATTTCCAGGTCCAGGAAGTCGATTTCAGACACTGAGGGAAATTTATGAGGCAGAAAACCAATTGATTTAAGGCAGGAGGGCTGGGCGGGACTGACAAATTACATGTATTTTGTTGGGGAAGGAAGGCGGCGGCACCAGCTTCACAGTCGACCATATCAGTTTGGAGTGATGCAGATAGAATAAATGAGTTTGCAGTTGTTCTTTGAGGGAGCTGAATCGGGGTGCTTTTGTTTGCATGTTTACTGAAACTGCTAGACATCAGCTGACAGAGAGATAAAGAGACGGTGGCAGATAATTTGGGGGGTTTCAGTCAGTCTTCAGATTGGCTGGAAGAACTAATGCTTCACAAACATCTGTGCCGAAGGTTACTGAGCTAATGAGGCCTTTGCAAACAAAAGCATTTTGCTCTTCCATCGAGCAAGTGAAAAGCACTGCCTGTCAAACTATTGAGTTAAGAGACGCCGAGTGTTGTCAAATTGTCAGTCGTTCTTCAAATCAAACCAACAATAATGCGCCTTTATTCTGTTTTTCGCTTGATCCAGAACATTTCAAACAGAACACAACCAGTGTGCCGTCAGTCCCTGTTCTTTATCTTTGATGGGTCCTTCAGCTGAGGCGGGGAAACAGAATCCTCCCCAGAATCCTCTTTTTTGGCTCAGGACTGGGTGAAGGCAGCGTTCGCCTCTCTGTCGAGGCAGGGCGCAAGGTCCCATTCATTTGAGAGGGCGTTTTAAAAAGTCTGTTCGCGTGCCACCCGCCAAGATGGATGTTTCCTTACAGCTTACCTCTCCAGTGATTAAGCATTAACAACCCCATGATTGCAAAGTTACCAATCTAAATTCCCTTGATGCGTTTGACGTAGTAGGTACTGAAGTTTTCGGGGGAAGGTTAAAATGATTCCCGCACTTTGTCATTTCTGTTATTCCGCTCGCTTCTGGAGGTGGTCTGAATAAAACCAACCCAGGGGGGAGTTATTGTTGAGGAATACAAATGTTCTCGCTGCTGCTTTCAACTTAAACAGCAATCCCATGGATCTATCGGGGATTTACATGGTGAAAATTGTTATAAGATCCAGTCTTGGGCAAAGTGTCCGTATAGGTATGGGAATTTCACTATAGCCCACTAGAGGCTTTATAGTCTCTCTTTTCAGAAAGGCTGCTGAGCATGGATCCATGCACGGTTTGCGCAGTGGTTATTGTAAAAAACGATCATGTTTGTGCTTCTGCCCAGAGCCCATTTCATTTCTCAGTGTACGCAGTGATCTCTCTTAATACACTTTTAAAAGTTGCACTTATTAATATAAAGCCACTTGGGTGTGCACTACATACACACCCACACAAACACAACATTTGAATACACATGCAGTTTGTAATCAATATGAGTATTTCACATTCACGAGGCTTCCTGCTGAAGGCGCTGTGTAACCTCACTAAAGGAAAGGATGAATTTTTAGTTTGGGGGGCCTTTATAAAGTTTTGGTTGCTGTCAGGATTAATATGTGGTGACGGAACGTTTGTTTTTAGGCACACTTTTTGTTATTTTTGCTGTTTATGATTAAAATTCCTTCAACACAAGCTGAGGCACTCAGCCTTTATTGCAAGTATTGGTAAGAGTCCCCGGAGTTGTGCATGTTCTAAAGTCTGCTGCTGTGGTGCAACCTTCTACATCAGCCTTCAGCAGGAAGCTGCAGGGCCCTTTTTCGGCCTTAACCGGCCGCCGCTCTTTTCCTGGCCTCGACGACTGCTAATGTGCCTCGCTTGTGCAAGGTCACATTGTCCCAGAATGACAGAACTGGCCCGAACACAGAACTCAGTCCAAGCGTCTGCTCTCCTCAGAACACGTTCCAACGCCTGTCTGCTGTAATCAGTGTTCGAGGCGGGTCGTCCGTTTGTTGCTGGAACGTGTACCACTCAATTTGACCTATCAGCTTCGCCATCAGTAACACGAATCTGCGAGTGTATTTGGCTCGGCCCTTAATGGCATTGGCACCGGGGCCCGCGGAACATCTGGACTTCCCGGGCAGAGGGTGGGTCATGTTGATCGTTGATAGGTTTTATCGGTCTGAACACACATGCCGCATGACCCTGCCCACCATCAGTCACACTGTATCTCTCTCTTCCTCTCTTACTCACTCACTGACTCACTAACACACACAAACACGGGCAAACATACAGTCATCCCCCCCCCGACTGTAAGCCCAGTGAGGGTGGTATGGTTTTTCTCTCAGTGGGCCCATCCTGATGTGAACTGATGAGGCCTGTCAGCACTTAGGGCACCATGCTAATCTCATCACACTGCTTGTGGATGGGAGCCTGAGCGTCTGTGCTAGTTCAGCTGCTGGCCCCAGCCCTAATTTTATGAACTCACATAGCTATGCATCTCACCTAATGTCATTAGTGTCAAATGGTTTGATAAAGACGGGAGGCCTCCTACTTGATTAGCTCTAACTGTTACTGCTCTCCCACACACACACGCACACACACACGTACACACACACACACGCACGCACACAAACACAGACTCTTCCTCACCCACTGAGATGTAATAAATGTAATAATGCTTGTGCTTGTGTGAAAGGACAGGAAGACTGAAATGACCTGCTGTAGAGGAAGGGAGAAAGAAAGATACCACAAGAAGCAGCTGTACTCAAATGTCACAGTGAAATGCCATATTTTAGTGCTTTGACCTTCATAGTTATTGGCTTTTCCAACAATGAAGCTATCGTTATGATGCCATAACTGCATTGTAACTATCTGCATATTGATGATTTACAACACTAAAACCGTATACCTTCCCCTTACATCTGGAATATCGAATTCAACCTCCCGAACTCCTCGTAGAGTTTCCCTTTCCATTTGTGCATTATTTTGCCAGCTTGAATGTGGTACAAGGACTTTGTAATTGGTTATGAAACAGTCTTGATTTAATAATTGATTCTATCATCGGATATTTCTGCATAGTAACTCTCAGTGTCTGCTGGGTCAGATTCTAAAGGTTCATTTACATGAGTACTCTGTGATCATTACTACATGGTTGCATAAGCACTCAAAAACAAATGCGCCATCTTCCAACTCGGCCTTCGCTGTGATCTATGAACTACAAACCTGTAAAGTTTTGTGACTGTATTTTGCGTGGTTGTGTCACTGTTGCGGCTATCAAAAAAATACATTGCATGTTCCATTTGCTTCAAGTGCACGTGTTCGATGGATGAAGATATTACTGCAGGAGTGGAAACTTTGTGGCTTTGTGGAATCAACTAAAAATTGAAGCACCTTGTGGCTGCTTTAATACATGCGCAAAACATCACCGTGCAGAGAGGCCTGTACTGTCATCTCTGTCTCTGGGTTTTCTGTCCTTGGCGTTTTTTTTTTTTTTTCTGAGTGACTTTGCCTTCTTAGCCTTGGTGCTTGTCCCAGACTAAGTATTCACGACTTCTGCCAAAAACATAAAACGCATCACTTCTTCTGTGCCTGGAGACTTTTACTGCTTTTTTTTCCCCTTTGAAACGATCCACGCAGCCTGTGTGTATATATCTGTAGATTCAACATAGAAAATTTGCGTCCTTGTACATCATATTTTCTGATTTGGTCCCATTAACAACAGGCTTTTTAGAATGAGGACTTTACACGCAATACATTTGATCAATTTGAGACTTTGTATACACTATTGTATTCGCTCGTCTGTCATGTTGATGCTATATCCCAGCTGATTCTAGAGTCTCTGTAAGTATGAGGCAAAGCACATTGGCATGGCATTTTATTTTTTAAATGTATTCATGCAAATATCAGTATTAAGCATTATATATATTTATGATTTTTTCTATTAAGTGTTATTTGCAATCACACTGTGCAAATGCATGATTTATATATCCTGCCCTGAGCACTCACAATAGTATTTCTTAATGTTATCATGGCCTGCAGATTTCCTTGATGTGTTATATTAGTTGGTTATGAAGTGGATATATTACTACAACTCCCGGGGGAACTGTTTCAATATTTAAGAATAGCAGTATCTCACTCAGTCCTAAGAAACTAAAGACACAAAAAACGGACTGAATGTTCTGGAGCCGCTTCACTAAAGTCTGACTTTGTGGACTCAGCATGTTTGTTTTAGCTTTTATGCTCCAATCACTGTTGCAGGGGTTATGGCCGATGTTTGTCTGAAAACGTATCCATTTCCCCAGAAAATACCCCTGGGTAATCTCCCAGTCATTGTTTCAGTCTGTCTTTATTCTCTATCGAGCCGAGCACTGACGTGATTCAACAGATCGAGGAGAGGGATATACTCACTCATTTCGGGCTGCAGCGTACAGCAGCACGTGTTCACTGTCCCAAATTGAGCCGCCGTGGGGCACAACAGGCTGTATCCCACTGAGCATATTTTTTGTTTGTTTGTCTCTCACGCTCTCCGCGTTTTATTTTCATTTGTCAGTTTGGAGTCTTTTTTCTAACCAGTCATATTAAGCCAGTGGTACCCAGCTTTTCCAGCAGGGCCCCCCTTTTCTTTAGATAACACTATTTTGTATCACTTTCCACTCTCTTGTTTGTTTGTTTTTGGAAAATGTCTTGTTTTTTTTTTCTGTTTATTTTCTATTTAACTTTATGCATATGTTTCTGATTCTTTTTCTTGTACCGTTGCATCTCCAGCTGTTGTAAGAAGCACATTTTCCCTGTTGTGGGATAAATAAAGCCTATCTTAAACCTAATTTTCAAGCTCCCACCCCGTGTCTTTTGCTTGCAAGCTCCTATAGAAATTATCCCAAAAACTGTCTGTAGATAACACAGAACTGCAACTTCAGTGTGACATCTTGATGGAAAGAAAGAAAAAAAAAAAAAAAAAAAAAAGGATCAGTATCAGGTCACATTTATAGTTGAAGCATTAAACACTGCATCTCGTATCTTATATTTTTCTTCTAAGCCATTTGATATAACATCCCTGTCATAATCCTAAAATGTATTCAGTATGGATTAATGTCTTTTCTAACCCCTTTTATTATCAAGATTTACCTATCAAATTTCTAATCTCACAATTATTATCTCACAATAATATCAATATCAAGGACAGGATAGTGGCTTAGTAATTATCACTGTCTCTATAACGCCATCACTGTCGACATTTTTCCTTATCTCTGTATTCGCTGAACTTTACGTCTTCTACGTTTCCTCGTGGGGCCTTCCTTGCTGCAGGACAGCGTGGCAGAGTAAAAGGTGTTAATTCTCTGTAGGACACATGAAGGAGAGCTGGCTTCAAGAGCCTGTCATCTGCAGCTCTCTATCTAACTGCTCACTGTGGCTGGCCTGTCGCTGCTTCTCCCTGCTATTTTTGAACACGCTGTTGGCCAAATGGCGCAAAACATTTCCATATCTTGTTGCGATGACCAGTTTCTACTGAAGAATAGTAACAGCAGCAGCAGAAGCGTTTTTTTGTTTGTTTTTTTTTATGTTGACATGGCGAGTTTAGTATAGTCTTACTGCTGACCGACAACTTGTTTATAGCGTTTACAGTAATGTTAAAATTATATTCTGGAATGAGGTATTTCTGCCTAGCCGCGTGGCTTAGGCAGCTGGCGATTCACCGGTTTGCGGAAAAGGCGGAGGAAGAGGGCAGTGGGAGCAGCAGAGACATGTAGAGATAAAGAGTGTTTACAGGGGATCAAGCCGAGGTGTGTTGTTTTTAATGTTCTCGCACACCCACGCTGCTTACACTGATGAACGTGCAAACAATAAAGTGGGAGTGAAACTGAAGTCCAAACCAAAAAAGATTCAGTTCCAAGTTATAAATAACAGGCAGTAAGGGATAAACACAAGGCATTCGGCGACTCTTCTTTCTATCCAACCGGCAGCACGCTGTTGAACCGAACACGGTTTGCTTTGACGGAAGACACTCTTGGAGACAGGTTGGCAGTGGTGCAGCTCGATGTGCTTATTTACTGTCGCAAGGCTACATAGGACAAAACACGTATTCATAGATTATCTGCAGTTTATCTTACCATACAGGAAGATGTTTTATGTCGAAGCTTGAGTCTTTTTTTCTTGCAGCTCGGGATGAGACTGTCATTGTCGCTGCTTAATTAGAAGCCCTGCTTCACGTCCCTGTGAAAGAAAGCCGCCGTTAAAGCATAATCGACGCTGTAAAGCGCATTTAATAACAGAGTTTGTATGTGCTCACCTGTTTGTGAGAAATTTAGCCCATTTACGCTAATTAGTTTCTCATAATCGAGCCTGTGACACACAGGGGGGACATTATCCACTTAACTGCTCTGAGATAAAAAATAAACAACTATTTCTTTTTTATATATTTGTGTTTGTACAGTACATGAAAAGTGCCCGATTGTTGCTGAATGCTGTGACAAGTGTTTGATTTCTTGGAGTGCAACCTCTTGGCTTAAAGTCAGTCCTTTGTGCTGTGTCCAAGTCGCTGTGTCAGTAGGTGCCGCTTTGATGCCGAGCCTGCCCCTCCTAAGGATTGATTTTATGGATCACTAACCAGGCTTCAGTTCCAGACATCCAAAGAGTTCCTGCACTTGTGTTCATTTTTCATAAATTGGCAGAAGTCTCAGTTTAACAATCCTGTTGCGAGTCAAGTGGTTGGAGACCTGGGCCATTTTTTTTTTTTCATTTTTCCCATCACATGCAAAGCCCTTCTTGTTTGCTCCAGAGGAGGCTGAGGCAATACAATAGATGAGTTGGATAAGTGATTTGAAGATTTGAGAGTTTCTCAAAATGACAGCGTCTTGTGTAACCCTACGTTTGCCTCCCACACACTTCCTCTCTCGGTCTCTCCTTCATTTTCACAGGGTCATTGACTTCCACTAGTTCCACTGCAATGACTTGCAATGGCACATGTGCGTTTCTGTCAGCCATATCTATAGAAAAAAAGGTATCGGTATTAACATAAATCTTTAAATTCACACATTTAGAGGAGATTTTTGTCTACCTCACGCACCAAGGTGTGGAAAGCCTGAAAGAAAGTCTGGTAATCACATGGAAACAATGGTTCGCTTGTACACACACAAACATGCAGAACTGTGTAAATAAATTCTGGTTAGTGTCTTCGGCTATTCTCTGTGTTATTTGTCTTTTAGTCTCATGAGGAGGTTTAAATTCAATTAAAAGGATGCACACACACGCACAAAACTGTCCCTGCTTCACTCTCTTCACTGGGATGTTGCAGATCCTCCACAGCAACATGTTCTCTCATCATAGACGATGCCTATGCTGTTTACTGTTTGCTGTATTTGTAACATCTGTCGTGTTTTCCGTCCATGAAACGTAGTCTTCTTCAATAGATTTGGTGGAAACATCTGAAATGTGTAAAGCAGTCTGGGGATATTGCAATTACTGGCTAGTGGTTCGTGGAAACGGTGTGTTCACAAACATCAGCGGCTTACTGATTGTTGTACTGTACTTTACATTACAGTGAACCACATGGAATTCAGATGCCTGTTGTTGTCCTGGCTCCGCCGTGTTGTCTCAAAGAGGACGTTGGCTGAGCAGGCAGTCCTTCACCGTGGCCAGGGACACAAAAGAACGCGGTCACATGGCCGAGACCAACCTCCAAATGCAGCCTGACTGATCGGATCTCAAATGCAGGATGTTCGCACCTGCACTCAGAGCTGTCCACTTGTGATCAGATCACTTAGGACGCACGCTGACAGCAAATTTGAACCACCTCTTTATATTGCTGCGCTCCAGTGGTGCCTCTGGAAATGACTCTACGGGGGGAACCAACAGAATCGCACTTTGAATCGTTGGGCCTCTGGCCAAGCAGCTGTATTATTAGACGCGCTGAAAGTGAAAACTGGCTGTCCACAGATTATCTCTTAGGTGGAATATTACTCCAACAGGATGTCAGTTCTTCATCCACTTTGATGCTGGCACTCCAAAGCCAGTACCTTCCTCCGTGCGAGTGCGTGATTTCTGAAATTGCCGGGTATCCTCGACCCTGTTATCTGTCTCGCTGCCCTTCTCCCCTTGTTTCTCTCCTCTGTCACTCCCCTCCTCGTTTTCTTTCGTTACTTTCACCCGGATCATGAACCCAAGTTCACTCTGGCTGTGCATTGCATTTTTCATGACTTCCTAAGGGGGTTTCCTCGCAGGGCTTTTCTTGCTCCGCTCTTAAAGTTACATTTTAGCTTTTTTTTGTTTTTGTTTTTTTGTATACATATCTGCATAAAACTGAAACAGGGAGACACAAGGTACCCATCAAGGTGATCTATAAAGTTTGAGCCAATCAGAAAGGAAATGGCTATACATCGGTGTGCTCATTTATTTTCAGTGAGGATGTGAAGAAGTGAGAAGTGAGGTTTCAACAGCTAGCCATCCTCTGATAACTTTTGCAGCTACAGATTACACATGAAACAAAAATTGTCTGGACAGCTGATTCATCAGCTTGATTCACAGTTCCACTGTTTTGTATACAAATATTTATACTCGCGCATGAGCCGAAGAGTAAAGCATCAGGATCGATGGAGGAGAGGAACATGTTCCCTGCTTGCCAGCACTGATGCAAACCTGGCACATCTCCCACACATGAGTTACCTGCCCCATCTCACTTTGCACTTCAAAGATGGCACGTCTACCTTTTATTTTTCCCTTTCTCTTCCCTCCCGGCCTCGCTTTACACGCCTAATTGTGCTGAGAGCTTTGATGGTGGGTGGGAAGAGAGCGAGTGCCGTGTTGAGGAGAAGAGGAATTGAGCATTGACACTAATTAGATGGAGTGCAAGTGAAAAAAAAAAAAAAAATAAATAAATGTCTGCTCCTCAACACAAAAGGCAGTATTGTCAAAGTTGGTACTGAGGATGGGGTCAGCTAGTTGAAGGCGGACGCACCAGGAGAGTTCACAGTTGTGGGCTGCGCAATGAAGGCATCTGGTGGGAATAAAGCCTCAGGGGAGATTTACACCCAGTGTAAAGAGCATACAGAGGGTGGGAGGTTCATGTCTGCTAGCCGTGGGCACAAGGACGCTGATTAAGCACCAGCGATTGTTCCTTATCCCCAGGTAACGTGCCTTCAGGCAGCAGAGCACGATGTTGAACTTGTTAAAACCTGACACTGAAATGAACTTTGATGGCAAAAGCAAAAGAGCATCATGACTAGAGAGAAGCAATGAAAACCAACACCAGCACAGTAAGCTCTGAGAATGGCCATCCTTAAAAAAAACAGCCATTTTAAACTTCCATTTAAATGCGTCATCAGTGACTCTATGGGGAAACCATGCAGAGTTGTCAAAGAGTTTTGTTTGTGAGCACCTCTCTTCTGCAACACTGTCAGCATTTGTCAGCCAGTGCTGCTTTCTTAGACTGTTTATGATTGTGTTGCTTCGCTCTTTGAAATAATATGAAGCGCCTTAGGCGTGGAGGGCTGGTCCTGACAGAAAACAGAAATCTCTTCGATGCCAGTTTGGGAGCCTGTATTTCCCACTTTCTTCAAAGGCAGAGTCACAGCAAGCGCCGTCCACAAGTTGGTTAACAGTAGGGAAGGTGAAGAAATGGAAGTGAGAGGGCGGGAAGACAAGGAGAGATCAACAAGACGGCCAGCAGTGACAGAAACGTAAGTTGTGTAGGACAAGGAGTGAGAAAAAAGAGAGAAGCGGGGCTGGTAGTGACGCAAAAAGAGATTGGACACAAACAGATTGGAGTCCCTGTGAAAGGGAGCAAAATAGCTGGAGCTGAAATAAGAGGGAGTAAGAGACAAATGAGACATAGACATAGAAATAGACACAGGATAAGAAAAGAGAGCAGGAAAAATTGTCAGAGGCACTGATGGAGTGAAAAGAGATTAGAAGGAGAGAGATTCGGAGATAATGCTATAGAGAGAACGATGGATGCCAGGAATAAGAGGGGAATAGACTATATAAGACAGTGATGGAGAGTGAAGACATCTTTGGCAGATAACAGTGGGTGCCCCACTTACATCTCACATTTGAGGAAACATAGAGGCTTCCAAGAACATCTGAGGATATGAATAAAAGAACATTTTAGCAAAAACAGTAAGAATTTTACAAGCCGGATATTTGACATGTATTGAATCAGTTTGACTGAGGGAGAAAAATCCACGAGGCCCCACAGGATAAGATTTCATATGTGCCCTGTGTGAAGGTTAGGAGACCAGGGCCGATAATGTATGGATGAGGACACTCTTGATCAATGAGTTTATATCTCCTGTGGTCATTGCAAATGGCAGATATGCTTACAGATTTCATGCTATCGTTTATGTAAACTCACAGGATGGTCTTCCGTCTATCTGTGGTAGCAGACTGACTGTCCTCTATGTGTTTGCTTCGAATAGGAAATCAGTATTAACATGTCAAGATTGTGATACAGTTTTAGACCTGCTTTTCAGGACTCTGAGTAAAAGAGTGTTCCTAAAATTTTTTCACAAGTTAAATTAAATTAGAACTCAGAATCAGAAATAGTTCACTGATCCCCGACGGGAAATTTCATGCTTTACAGGTGCTCCCATTCAAAGTCTTAGAAATATGTAGAAAAATAAAAACTATACATAAGCAAGGACAACAAAAACAGGATAAAAATACAAGAAATTCTACCAGAATATATCCATGGCTGCCTTCTTGGCCAAGCTTCATATTTCATACTTCATTTCGAAAAGTTTATTGTTCAAAAAAGTACAAACCTTTTTTTGTTTTTGTTTTTTTTCTGTGAAATTGTCTTTCCTAATTCTTTGATACCCGATAATGATGTGGGAAATAAGAAATGATAGTAAATTAAAGGTTCACTACATAGTTTTGGGGATAAATTTTAATTAGAAGGGAAAGAGCTCCAATGATTGACTCCTTTATGCCTAAACAAACGTTACCAGGCTCTGTTTATTTTCAGTAAATGGAATGAACAAATTGACCTGAAAGAACAGAGCAATTTCATTCTGTTGTACTTTGTTTCTCTGTGGGGGACCCTGCCACCTTTCTGCCACCTTTGTAGCTCCAAACAGTCTTCTGTGGGCCTAATTTTTCACACCCTGTTTATTCAGTTGTGGAAAGAGGAAATATTTCTGAGTTTGTATTATGTCCTAATTAATTTCTTTTAATTAAGATTTCATCTTCAAAACTACATAGTGCCAATTAACAAGATTGTGGGAGGTTGTTCGCAATGTGTCTTCACTTCTCTAGTAGATAAACAGGCAAAAAGCTGCAGCTTTTATTCGCCGACAAGTTGTTACCTAAACGTTACATATACTATTGAAATGACATCTTACTGCTAACCTTTCTTAGCAGTACTGCCATAGTTTGTAAAGGAGCTGCCGCACACTCAGCGTGAATCCTACTATTGTACACTGCTGCTAGGAAACACACACACACCACTTAGACCAGGCGTAGTTGAGACTAGACTTGGGTTTTGTTGGTGCAGCTGATGCAAAGTCCATTCTCAAAACTGGTCTCAAGAAAGAATGACTTAGCAGTTAGGACCAGGTTTAGGATAGACCAGTTGGTGCAAACCAGTCTAGGAGATGGTGATCATACAGTGACGTTCAGTAGCAGGAGAGATGTTCATTGAAGGAAGAAGAATGCCATAGATCTGTCACAACCAATTGGTTGGTAAGTACTTAAATTGGAAGCCTCTGTGAAGACATCAAAATTGGTCTCACATGACTTTTTAAGGGACCTGGTGAAAAGTTTGGCAGTGCCACTGTGGTCCAGTTGAAAGCAATCTGGAGATGTTTCTTGGCCAAGAGAGAAGAGTTGTAGTGAGGTGAATGATCAACTCCATCCCATTAACTAAAGTGTTGCAATGTTCCTCAGATGTTAAAACACAGGCACGACTGAAACCCTTCACATGATGGTGAATGTCTCACCGTACATGTTTGGTCAAAATTGAAACCTACATTTCTGAGGCAAGATGAAATTCAGCTCAGTCCATGTCAGTGTCTAACGTCAAAAGATTTACGGAAGAGTGGAACATCTGAAGCACATGCTCTGTGTGAGATCTGAAACACTGTCACTCCAGCTCTGTCTGTTTCACCCCTCTGCTGAAACATCACCAAGGCACTGACTCTCCATAAACTTCAGGGTTTCATTCCAGCCAAACAGCAGCTGGTTTTCCTGATGAGATCCTCCTTTCCATTTGAAGTGACGCTGATCAGTCTGCTGTAGTGAGTGATTAAGTGATTAAGGTATTTGCTAGTTGTTACCAACTTCAGAAAAGTCTGCAGGTGTTGCTGCAGAGCAGCAGTGATGTTTGAAGGGGACTGATTGCTGCAACACTTTTCACTGGGGTTCAGTTGTATGTCACAAAACTCCTCTCTGCCAGGAGTCTCATAATCACTAGCAATTCCATTTAAAGGGATGTTCCGGCGTAAATTTAATCCATGGTCTAAAATATAGAAAAAGAAAAATATATTACCTCAGAAAAGACCACACGATAACAATACACTGCAGTCTGTGCTTCCAACAAGAAACCGCCATTAAAAAGCCACTCATAGCCACAAATAATACACAGAACAGTACCAAAGTTCAGCAACAGTACAAATAGGCTCCCAGCACATAGTTCGAGGCTTCTAACATCTGCTAGCTTTGCTGGATTTCTACTGAAAAGGCAACACAGCCCACCACTCTCCTGCAACAGCTTGCTCGTTGTGGGGAAGCCCTGACGAGTCGATTGATGAACTGCAGTGTACTGCAGTGTATTGTTATCATGCGGGCTTTTCTGAGGTTTGAAATTAAAACCAAGCAACGCGGATGCTCTGATCAGGATTTCTGGGGACGATCACTGATTTATTTTAGCATTGTAGGCGGATTTACATCACCACTCAAAAGGACGTTTCTTTACTTTATTTTCATTGATGTTAGTTATTAGTGGGATAATGGAAAAAGAAGAGAAGAGAGAAAATTATTTAAAACAAAAATGAAAATGTATCTGGAAACTGTAAAAAGAAAAAAGAAATGAAAGTGGCATTGTTGTTTTGTGATGCTTGGTGACAGATGACAACTGCAATGCAAGCCCTAACAAGTAGACACATAGGACCCTATGTTTCATTAATCCATTTAGAGTTTGGACAGAGAAGATGCTTTAAGTTTTGTGCTTGAAATAATATTGGAAACTGCATGCAAATCGTATCCCACTGTATCCAAATATAATATCACAGCTGTGTTACAGATCTGCCCTACAACCTCTTGGATCAATCAGGCATGTAGTTAGACACCCTTGATCAACTGATCATACAGTTGCTGACAAGAGTTTTCTTTAGGGTAATAGTGGAGCAGCCAAGCCCCTATTAGTGTCCATCAACTGTTGTGCTAAATGCCAGACTGACAGTGTAACTGTCTGAAAATACCACAGGCTCGGATGCCAAAAGGAAAAGGTGAGATCTGAGATCTATGCCCTGCTAGCTGCATCTCCTCTTCCAGTGTGCATCTGCAGCCAAGCTGAGCTGCTGCCCCAAGCCAAAGGTGTAACAGTGCCTGCAATCAAGAATACAGTCTCATTCCAAAAACAGCCGGCGGGGGTTAAGCTGCTTTTTTCCTCAGTGGAATTTTGTTGTCTCTCTGAATGAAAATAATTCCTTTTCGTGTGCCTTACCGAAGCTGTGCTTAAAGTGAACACCTATGGAATGACGTCTACAGATTTCACGTTTGACCCAATCTGAATGTCGTGCTTCATGCAACATCAATAAGGAGTTTTTGCTTCAATTTGGCTCAGAATATTAATGAATGATTATCAGGGATAATTATTAATTATGATAAATAATGAGATCCCGTTTTCATTAGATCACCTCGGGGCACTACCATTGAAGAAGAGAAAAAGATAACCAATTTACCAAATCAGTCTCTTAAAAAGGTACTATACTGTCAGTTTGTGTCTCTGCTTACTAATTAACTTGATAACTACAACCAAAATTCTCATAACAGCCAGTAATGGTTCCATTGATAAGAGAGAACAAAGAAACAATGGTGGTGCTCACATCATATGCTCACTGATATAGTGTGTGTGTGTGTGTGTGTGTGTGTGTGTGTGTGTGTGTGTGTGTGTGTGTGTGTTAGAGGAGATGGTTAGTTGCAGTTGGAGTCTGCGTGAAGCATAACTCAACTAACGTCTATTAAGCCGTGTAGCAAAGCAAAATACCAATAACCTGACCTGAGATCAACACCCAAACAGTGAACGAGCGCACTCAACCATGCCATGCCGTATGCTATCTAGGCTCCCCACAGATGAAACTGGTCCCTCCTTTCCTTTGCAGGGTGCTAAGTGGCTTTGTGTTCCTCTGATTGTGGAATTAGCTGATAAGTTTTGTGATGCAGCATCTGGTGCTAACTGATCTGGAACACTAGCAGGACCTAGCTCGATGCTGTGAGGTGAAGTTCCTGCTGGAAATGCAGCTGGCAATTCTCTGCAGCTGTTAGGCCAGAAGAATCCAGGAGAAAAGAACTTGAGGGCAGGCAGCGCTGTGGGGAGCAAGATGGAAGAGAGAGAGAACGAAACAAGAAGTTTTGACTATCTGCTCAATGGGGGTCTGCTACCCAGACCAATAGTAGCTCCAAGCTCAATTTGAATTCTGGGAAACTGAGTTCAGTTCAGAGACAAATTTTAAATCCACAATGAAAGACTTCACCTGTGGGTCCCAACACACTGTAGATCTGTAGAAGACCAAGGTGGACCTTGGTGGACAAGTGAGCATTTCCACATGGGAAATGTTAAACTGAAATTATTGTATTTTAGGGAAATGTATCAAACACGAGGCATAACAACAAGAACAAATACGTAGAAATGTGTTTTCCAGAAGATGTACTTAAACACATTTTTGACACACCTATACATCTACACAGATCTTTCCAACAATTATTACATTCACCTATTGACTATTACAAGCTAAAGTAAACATTGTTGCTTCAAATAATTGTCGAGCAGCATTGGATAGGGAACAACATTGATGTTTGCAAAGCTTGTTCATCATCATATCTTATACCAAGAATGAATGAATTTGCTTTGATAGCCTGACACCCATTAACTAATAACCAATTAACAATTCAAGAAAAAATAATGCGAATAATGATATGAAATACAAGAGGCACGCTCATTTTACTTAAATCGCACTAACATTTGATAAATTGCTTGACGGTTAACTATTGGCATCCTGAGCTGCATCACTTTGCAGAACAAAGATTAAGTGGCAATTTAAACTATAAATGTAGAAGAAAAAAAAAGAATTATTATTATTCACGTTTCTCTCCGGAATCGACAGGAAAAACAAAACAGTTTGTGCTCATGTTAGATATTAAATAGCTGTGAGCTGCAGCTCATCCTGGTAAATGTATAGAAAATTGAAGAAATAGAATAGCAAGGATCAAATTCACACTTGAACAGATCTGTCACGTCCAGGTCCTGTACTGTCTCCATCGGAAAACAAAACCACTCCTGCTTTGATTCTTCTGGGGCTCGGGTAAAACAAATGAATTAACAGCTCTCTCTATTTATCAGAAATGACTCAGCGGGCAGAATTGTTCCGCGCGGCTGGCAAACACAGCAATAGGAACAAGTGGCCAACCAATCAAATAAGGCTCTTAAACCTTTCGGGAAAATGATACTTTGCATTTCCAGATATTTATAAACAGCCTTAAAACTCTCAGTTTCTGCACATTTAGACTACCAGCCCTGACTGTTTTGCATCAGGCCGCCAAACATCCAGCACACTGACAGTGGAGGGCTTGTCCACTTTTTCCACGCAATCTGACCTTTGCCCTTGAGCACATGCGGGACTTTGCCGATGTTTGAAATTGTTATTGCTGCTTGCAACCCAGCAGTGCCCGTGTCAGTGGAAGTAGGCTCGGTTACCATGGCAATCGGTTTCTCTCTTTCCCACAAACAGAAATGGACCGACAGCAGCATAGATGTAGAGAGGGAGAGAGGGATGAGAGGCTCTCAGAGGAGCACATTAAAACAGAGAGCAACACAGATGGATTTAGGCCCCCAGGGTTAGGCTTGGCTCACAGCTAGTGTATAAAGAAATATATAGCCTCCTGTAAAGACAGAATATATTACAAAAAAGCCCAGTGCCTTGTTTATGAGCCATGCTGATGAACTCTCTGTAGCTCTGGGCAGTACTCCTCCTTCCCTGTCCTATTTTGTAGACACATATGCATATGTACATGTAATTACAGATGTTTAAATGGATGAACGCAAAAATGGTGGTTGTTCTTTTTACTTCATTGAAATATGAATATTCCATTAGGTATTCGTATTGGCATTGTGGTCTATTAGAGACTATGCTAGGTGCTTTAGTTCAGACTATAATTTAGCCTGCTGGCACAGCGAGCACAGAGCTTTATATGCGTTTCAGTGGCAACAAATTATGGGTTTACTGGTGTGTCACAAGTCTCTGTTTTGTAATTACAGTCATAGATTTGAGGGATATTTTGAAAAGTTCATATCATGCATTAAACTGAACTGCTCGTGCTCTGTTCTACATCTTACACATCTTTTGCCTTCCTCAACTCACCAGCTCTCTGAGCTACACAATTAAATGTAATTGTGCAGCATGCAGTAAATATTGGGGTCATTTCCGTCAACAGCTTCTTTACTCTGTCATCTAAAGTGTACAATGTAATTTTCTTTTTTTGTGTGTGTGTGCTTGTGTGTGACTGCCATGCCTGCTGCAGCCACTCAGTCACACTAAGTGCTGCAGTGGCCGGCCCTGACAAGGAAAAGGGAGAATCGATATACCAGTACAACCGTCATCGCAACAGTCGAACTGTAATCATTGTGCGTTCTGGCATATCATGTGGAACCTGTTTGTGTCTGTAATTGGGCCGGCCTGTGTTGCAGCGCTTGATGACAAAACTGATAGCCTTTTGATTTCTGTTCGCCTCTCTCCGGGCTGTTTTATTTCTCATATCTGCTCATTTCGGTGATCTATGACCACAATAGCTCGCTCGCTAATAACTCTGCAGCACAGTAACAAAATATGTTTTAATTTAGCCACACTCAGAGAAAATGGTGGACGTGTGTGCATTTTTATTATTTTTTTTTATCTCTGGGAACAAATTGTCTGGAAGGATGTTGACAGGTTTGACTGGTCTAGTTCTTCAACAATGTTCCGACATATATGCCACAGTCATTAGTAAAGGAAATCCATGGTGAGTTTCTTATTCTGCAAGCTGCAAGGGACTTTGCTGGGTGCAGCCACAAGTAATTAATAGAAGCGCCTGTGTGGCAGGATAGCTAATTAAATTAGCTTTTGCTTGTGTGTGCAGAAATGTGTGTGTGTGTGTGTGTGTGTGTGTGTATGTGTGTGTGGGTGGGTGTGTGTGTTATTGTGAGCATGCTATGAGCTTTTTTGAAGTGAATGCACTTCTGTATGGATGGATTTCAAAGCTGGCTAATTTGATATGCTGATGTGTATAACTGTACTTATTAGCGATGGAGCAATTGCCTTGCCAGGGACGGGAATTGGTCGTTTTTTAACATGAGTGGCAATGATTATAAGAGGGAGGTCAAATTTGCCTAAATTCTAGTAACAGGCCATTACGATAACTTGTTTTTTTATTAGTAATTTTGTATTGAGTATTTTATGAGCAACATACAAGTGAATTTTCCATTAAAAAAGTTTATGACTTTAAAAAAAAATCCAAATTGGCCAAGATAATTGTGGTCAACGTATCACTAACATGTACTTGTGGGACAGTCCAGTGCTTGAAGGATCCATCCAATTCACCACAACTAATCTATGTGTTCTAACACAAGCACAGACATATGACCTCTCTAACATTCTGTCACTCTCTGAATAGCTGAGGGTGTGAGCGCAAGCTGAGTGTTTACTGTTTACCTCTCCTGGTGGTCTGAATGTCTGTGTTTGAGTAAAAGAAATTGACTGGGTGTAAATCAAGTGTAAGGGGATGTTGTGTTAGTGTGTGAGTGTCTGTTCATGCATGCCACACAAAAACAAAACACACACACACACACACACGCCTCTCTCAGTATGACACCCCTTGTGTTTATACGTGGCACTTTTTCACCCGCAGCGTTGAGTGATGGCTGTCATCCGATAATAAACAGAAGAACTTGTTAAGCATGGCTGAGCACTCCTGCACTTGATTTCATTCTGTGACGGCGGACGGCTTTGAATTACTGCAGTCTCCTCACCGCCTTCCTCAGAGCCAGCTAGTGCCCGCTGGTGTCTGTGTGGTATTAGCAGTCTCTCACCCCCTGGAATGGTGCTGGTAGGCTCTCCTGAAACTGCAAGCTGTTTTACAAAAGCCAGAAGAGTGCCAGAAAACTGCAATATTAGCTGAAAAAGAATGCTGGCAAGGTATGGTTTGAACATTTTTCCACAACATGTGTCACGCCACGCTCAGATTGGATAGCATATGAGCTGCTTCAACATCAGGGGAAGGATAGCAGGAGAGTGACAGCTACATCATGTGGGGGGGCTGCCGACCAAGACACCAGTGTTTGAGGTTCAGCATTTGTAAGCAGCAAACCACTGACAAGACGTTGGAACATTTTTTTTGTGGCTAAGTGAACAATAAGTATTGGTTATTGCTGGTGACTAAGCACCTCTTCTCTTGACTGCATTCTGATACAGGATATGAATTTCTTGGACGCTTGGACCATAAAGTAAAAAATGCTAAGCACTGACCATCATGTATGTATTTCATCATCCTAATTTTAACTGATATCGCTGCTACAGAGAAATCATTTTGTCTGTATATGTTTTTGTCATCCACAATGTCCAAAAATAGCCACAGAGCAGGGAAAAGAAAGTAAGTAAGGAAGCTGGTTTCTTAATGAGTACCTCATCCATTCATTTAAAGACCAGTGTACCCTTTTCAATATTTAGCATGTTTTGGTCTATAGCCTTGACTTTATAATGACCTCAGCCTTTAACACTGAAAACAAAACAGAACTTTGCACAAGATGTGTGAAAGAATGTTCACTTTGGTCTCTGCATAGCACCAGACAAACAAAGACAATCTTCAGTAGAATCTTACAATAAATGTACCAACATTTAACACTCAGCTCTGTTCCTTTCCCCTAAACACAGCTGTTTTTCCCCCTTACCAAACCCTCAACCTGGTCTCATCTATCTGCATATAAATAACACAGCTTCATACTCTTAAATGTTCAGTACACACACCATTTTTTTTCCAGTGATTCACCAGTCCTTTCTTAAAGGGATATTCCAGTGTAAATTTAATCCATGGTCTAACACACCATGAGACCAAGTAAGACGCCCCTTTGAGAGATCAAGTTTGCAGACCGCTAGTAGTTTTAGTAACTCACCACTCTCCTGCCGCAGCTTCCTGTTGTGGGGAAGCCCGACGAGTCGATTACCGAGTGCAGTTAGAAATGCTCAATTCCGTTCTTTTCCCTGTCAGCTCTCAATAATAACTGTTATAAACTGTTAGGCAAGACACATGTGAACTTTGATTGCATTTCCATGGAGTAATAATCATATATTTTCATCTCTGAGCTGCGGAACTCTCCTGCACTCGGTAATCGACTTGTCAGGGCTTCCCCACAACAAGAAGCTGCGGCAGGAGCGTGGTGATTTGTGTTCACTTTACAATAGCTATCCAGCTAAGCCAGCAGAGGTCTGATACCTCGAGCTATGTGCTGCGACCCTATTTGTACTGTTGCTGAAGTTTGGTGCTGTTCTTGGCATTTTTTGTGGCTTTTTGATGGCAGTTTGTTGGTGGAGGCATATACTGCAATGTATTGTTATCGTGCGGTCATTTCTGAGGTTGCTAAAACTATGTAAGCTAACGGTCTGCAAACTTGACCTCTCAAGGGGGGGTCTTCTTCAGTGTCATGGTGTGTTAGACCATTGATTAAACTTACACCGGAATATCCCTTTAACTTTGATAAGGAGATCCATAGATGTCCTGAGAATGACACTTCAAAATCAACTATCTTTCATCAGAATCGTTTTAAGAGTTTGCCCATATTACATGGTGTTACTTTAATTGTCCACCTTAATGCATGCACACTGGCTTGCCTCACCTTTCTGTTTCCCCTCTGCTTTCTATTTCTGTCTCTCGTTCTGGCTGCAGAGCATGTGTGATTGACAGTAGACAGCAGGGGAGGTCTGAGGGCAGATTGTCTGCTAGTTAATTGATCAGGGATGGCATAATTCTCTCAGACTGATACAAAAAATAAATAAATAAGTAAGAAATGGGTCGCCATATACACTTAAGTGGCCATTAATATACCTGGGTGGATCTCTGAATAAATGTCGGTGTGTAGGAAACTCTGAGACATAAATTAAATACATTTCTTAACTTAAGAACATGAATTATAAAAAGTCACTGTTGATGTTTGGTCCTGTGTTTGTTCGTCCTGTCCATCACCCCTAACCTCCACCATAACTGGACATTCTTGCTCTCTATACCTAAAACATAGAGGGTTAAACATTTTTATGAATCTTTTTGGATTTTTGACATGTTTGTTTCCCGCAGATCTTAATGGAAAGGATTGCTGTATCACCTGCATGCAAAACTGGACCTTTTCGTATGTACCACAGGAAATTTGACTGTTATTAGGACAAGGAATGAAGTGACTGGGCTGATAGAAAATGTGTCCTGAATAATGGTGTTTTCTGTGGGCAGATCATTTCTTATTATTTAAAGTATAACACACTTGCTCAATTATTACACATCACCACGTATTTAATTCTGATGTCAATACATTTCATATATTCTCCTCAGCACAGACACATTCTATCACTCGGATGGAGTCCATACAGCCTGCTACACTCAGCGAATGCAAGCTCACAGATACTCTACCTGCTGTAGTGCTACCAGGGCTCTTGTTGAGAGCCTTTATGGGAATTCTCCCAGCAAGCAGACGGGGCAGGAGGTGTTGGCAGGGGACGAAGAGTTGACTTTCCCCAGTGATCCATCAACTTCCTTTACATAGCCACGAGGCCTCTGGCTGACTGGCCCCTCAGTCCATAGCCAGTCCCTTGTCAGACATCGTAGACCATAACACATACTCATAAACCAACACTGAGGCACCAGACTGCCTTCAGGAACTGGAACTGTGGCGCTCTGATGCACTTGCGCACATGCAAACACAAACACATTAATTCTAATCTTGGTAAATTAATTAAACATGCACACAAAATGCCGACTGCACGCTTTTTTCACAGGAGCACGTACACATGCACATTAGAAGCTTTTCTCCTTTTCTCCTGAAGCTGAAAAGAAAAGTGGGCAGCGGGGTAAGAAAGATAGGCATGGAAGAAAAATGACAAAAGTTCTGAATGGAGTTATTACAACCATCTCCCTCTAATGTTCCATAATCAGATAATATCCTAGCCTTAAGGAATTCACTCTCGGAGATACTATCGGCATTCGCTTGGGGAGTAATCAACAAGCTATCTTATCTACCTTCCCACACACTTCAGGATTGTTCCTTTCACTGGCTGGATAGCTGTTGCCGAGAGGGATTTTTTTTTTTTTCCTTGAACACTGGGGTGCTTTTTCCGCTCAGAGGATCTACTAATTTATGTATTCATTCCTTTTTGTCTCGACTACAAAGGCAGTACGTGTCCCAGTTCTTTATGTATTTCCCTCAGCTGTTGGATCTTGAGCCTTCTTGCCAGGCAAGACCGTGTAAGTTGTGCAAACCGATCCCGCCCATACCCGCAACATGCCTCTGAAGTTTTCTGTTTCCTTTGTCAGTGTCCAGTCAATTTTTGAGCCTCGTAGTATATTCCTTTAATTTCCTTTCTGGGCGAGTAAGAGTGCTTTTATGACCTTCATGTTGAACTGAAATGTTTACTCTTTGACTTTCTATCACAGTTTCCCATCTGCGCACTAAATTTCTGACATGAACCCAAAAAGTTGCAATAATCTTGTTAAACTTTTGACCGTGGAAATGTGTGTTGAGAAATATTAACTTTTCAGTATCAAAACAATGCAGTAAATCAACAGAGGGGGACAGGGGGATTTGAAGCCTGATAATGTTACCGACATTTGTAGATTGATGTTATCCAGTGGAGTTGTCAGTGCTCAGCCATGATTAGCTTGCCAAATAAACCCATCTGCTCAGGGCCTGTTGGTGTGACGTATTGTTGGTTTTGGCTTGAGTTTTGGGTCCATCATCATCTCGCAGATATGTAGGAATATTTCTAGATGAGTGCTTAGGCAGTAGTAAGTAAGGCAAGTATAGTTTTCAGTGTCAACAAAGACAAAAGATATCGACTGGGTTAACAAGGTCCAGATTGCTCCATGTTACAAAAAAAAACAATAAAATGCAATTTACTCTTATCAGCCTCTTCATTAAAACATTATGAAAGTTATATTATGTAGATCATTGATTGTGACTGTTGCCTTTACTGTGATTGACAGTTTTATTTTGTGTCATCACTGACAATAGATTATTGGCACTGAGTGCTCAGTATTAATTGTCAAGACTGCTGTGTGTGTGTGTGTGTTTGTGTGTGTGTGTGAGAGAGAGAGTGTGTGTCTGTGTTTTATCCACTGTTGCGGATTAAGAAAGTATGAATGGGTAAAATAAGATGTGGCACTTGCAAGTGGCAGACCACTAGAACTGCTCTGCAGGCAATTGCATCAATGAATGGTATGAAGGTCTGTGTTGCAGCACTTGTCTCTGCTACTTGGCTCAGAGTTACAGGGGACCCCATGCAGTGGTCTTTAAAAACATAAACACTGTGTCACCAGCCATTTCTTTTCAAGTGCTCGCATTGAGCTTCAGTAGCTTCCCACCCACAAAGCCAAACAACTTTGTCTGTCTGAATGCTCAGCTAAGCCGCTACGGGGAATCTGACCGAGGTCTCTGCAGTGGTGGGCCAGTGTTTTTTGCCTTTTAGCAGAATTTGTAACTTCATAATGTCACACGTGTTGCTGTTGCAAATGTACAATATTAAAAAATTCACTCCTGAGAGAATATATTATGAGGATATTGTGTATTGGCGATGCAAAAAAATGTAAAAAAAACAAAACAGGTTTTTCCAGGTTAATGTATGCTTGGTCTAGGAGTGTTAGTAGTAGGTGTTTAGTATGCAAAGATGTTTGTCAAGCCTGAAAAATCTCTGTGCAAAATTGTGGGAGGCTTGGGATAAAGCAAACCTGGGGTATGGAGCTGTCAGTAAACACAATAAACAGTGTGCAACAAAAGCCGAAATGACACAGCCATCCACTTACCATTATTCCCTCAGAGCACCTAATTCACTCTATACAACCGTGCAACTGTCGATGTTCCGTTTACATCAGTCAATTAACGTTGTTGGAAAATCGTCATTCGGGTGTACTTCTCCTGTGCACCTGTTGCAAATGAACACAGCTCGGCAGTCCATTAGATGGGCCATGGCATCATTCACTCATTTGGGAGAGACCCTTTGGCAGCATTTGTATCAGCCCATCTATACACAAGGCCACTTAATCAGTGGTTTTGCTGGGCCCAGACACTTTGTCCCTCAGGCTGAAGTCTCCCCTAACCCTCTTTAAATCACTAAGGCTCTCACTTGACTTGATTGTTTACTTTGCTTGACACTGGCGACATTACACACTGTTTACAGCTTACTGTCTGACTCCCCTGACCCTCTGTCCATCTTACTCCCTGTCTGTCTGGTGTGGATTGCATGAATAGAAACATTTGCAAAACCCCGTGTTCGACTGTATGGAGGCAGCTGTTATTAAGTAAGCTATACAGAGGACCTTGACTTTATATGACCCTTTCATTCATTTATTTTACTGGGATCCATTTGTAAAATTATGTCTCGTATTTGAAAATAAGCTGCTAGTTAGCATTTTTCCAATGAAGAATACAAACAGTGAAAACTTTGGTTGTCAAGGCATTAAAGCAATTAGGAGGTGGTATTTCAGGCTTGAAGTACTCAGATGGTATGAAAATTCCGTGCGTCATGAGCTGCATTTAATGGAGCTGCTGTCAACAGTTCCATGTAGTTCCATCTGTGTTTTGGTATTTTTATCATCTTTTATGATCCAACAATGTTATATAATTTTCGACAAAAACTTCTGAAATATAAATTAATTCTAATCATCTTATGTGTTAAGTTTCCACCACTCACACATATTTAACATAGCTAACTTAAATAATCCTCCACCTTTGCTGTGGGGTGGATATAAGTGTGTTGTTTTGTGTAAGTTTTGTTTGCGTAAGCATTTGGTTTCAACTTTTTCTCTTGATCCCTTATTTTGCACTTTGTGTTTTTCATCCAGCAAGGATTGGACCAGAATATTAACCACATAGGTCAAATGTGAAAGCACTTTACTATGGCCCATGTTAACATTTTTTATTAAGTGACCTCTAGTGGCCAAAGTAATTATCATGGCAGCAAAAAAAAAGATGTCAGATGTCAGTTTTGTGAAAGCAAAAATCAACAGTAGGTTATGATTATATACTAACCCAGTTAACTAACCTAGACTTAGAAGTATTTGTGTTATTGATTACTTTGTCATCAGGGCCATTTAAACTTCACTTTTAAATGAATTTAATTCAAATCAAGTATAAAATGAGATATCAGTACATATATTGAATAGACATATGTTCACAATTTCTTTGTTTCACAAGTGCAAATCACTTTGGCAGCACAGCAGGACATGTCTACAAAGATGTTTTTAAAGGGTGAGTGGGGAAATCAACAATCAATCAATCAGATAGTCCTTATTTTGGGCCATCATCAGCTGCAAGCCTTAACAAAGGACAATGCAACTGGATGCACAACCAAGTCCCTCAGCAGCTGACACCAGTGCTGGATGAAAGGACTAAAAGTAATGTTTTCTCCTCCTCAACCACTGGCTTCCTGAGCACCGTGGCCTTTGTACCAGCAGGAAAGAGCTAGCAAAGAGGTCAAGTGCAAGAAATGAATCAAGCCTGCTGGATACAGCCCAGGTTTAGAAGATGAAAGTTGATGTAGACCAGAAGCTCACCTTTCCATGAGTGGTGGGTGGATGCAGTCAGCGAAGCATATGACCACAAAAAGCTGAAGTCCTCTGATCTAGCAACCGAAGCAGAACAAAAAGGAGTACGCATGTGCTCCCCGTGGGGGGTTGGCTGCAGAGGTTTTGTGTTCGAGGACAGGCCCTTCAACAGGCTATCAAGTCACTAGTAGAGGCTGCGGGCAGAGAAGCAACTGGTTGGGGCTGAAGAAAAGAATATGACTTGGGTGTCAAAATGATAAAAGCTAACAGGATTTGTAACATAGGAGGGTGGTACATCTGGGATGCCAATTGTTGCCACTGAGCATTCTAAATGTGTCGTTAGCCTGTCAAGAAAACACCAAGAAAGGAGTGTACCCACCTGATGGCTCCCGTGAAGCAATTACACCTGCCCCCACTCTAAGGAATGATTGTCGATTGCAGGATTGTAAAACCAAGTCCTAAAAGCTCAACATCGCATTTAAGGATATTAACCACAGCCCAACAGTTCTATTGATCTGCTGTTTTCAGTACACTTCAAGCGAAGTGAATAATGAATTGCCTACCAACTGGTTGAGAATGCTCGCAGCATCAAACAAATTTTCAAACAAATGAAACAAATTTGGGTGGTCTGGGGTAAGGAAATTGTTATCTATTTAAGTACCATTTAACTGCATCAGAGCTCCGTATCCTTCATGGAGGGAGTCGATTAATATTCTAACACAGAAATATCTCAGAGACACATTGTTAGTTCAGCAGTGTTTTTTTTTTTGTTTTTTTTTCTAAAACACTTGGTATCTAGCTTGTACGGTACAATATAATGTGATTCATAATTAGTTCACCATTCACATTAAGTGTTATTCTGGGATTTCTAATCAACATATCACAGCTGACAGCAGCATTTGACATGACTTTATTATTTAACTGTTGCATTTGCTCTTGCATTCTCTCTGCTACAGTGCAGGCTTTTTGAGGAACTTTAACAAATGTTAAATCTTAGCAGCCTCAATCCCTGATCATTTGTTCCAGATTACATAACAGTCCGGAGTAACTACTGTGCATGCTACATTAACTGTGTGATAACTAGAACCTGGCTCATTGAATTCAGGAAAATAAGCCGACAAAATTGACATGTCTGACATCTGAGGTGGTGGAAGTTGACATCGCAGTTTATTGTACAGTGCTCTGTATTAGTGTCATTTACCCAGACAGACTTTTTGAGCTTCAAGGTTAAGTAGATAGAAAAGATATACACAGCATAAGTGCAGTTCATTCAACATTTTATTTGCTTTTATAAGTTTTATAACTCATCACATTATCATTTAATGGTAACACTGAAAAGGAGCACTTTTACATTTTAAATCTAACTCCTTCTTGTTGTTGCTGAATTTATAACAACCAGGCATTTTTTTCCCTATCATGGATAGACTTGTCGAAGATGTCAAAGGCACATATTTGACTGGTAAAACATATTCCTGTGGGCAGAAGGTCAGTCTCCTTCAAGCACTGACTTTATGGAAGGTTATTTTGTAATAATCAATAATAGATATTTGGTTTGCTGGAATGCAGACATTGTGTTATGATGAATGGATTGTGTAGGTTGGGGTGGTGGACTAGTGCCGTCATTATACGCCTGTTCCTGAGTCTGAGTCCCTTCAATGAACCTATAAACATCAGACCCAAGAGCAAAGCTACTGCAAGGAGCACTCTTTGTTTTATTGTCTTTAGTTAAGCAGCAGTATACACCTAAATGTGTCTGAAATACAGCTTCAAGTAGGCACAGTAGAAATGCACTCAAATTGCTTTTCTGGTCCTTTGTCTTATTTTGTTTTCATCAAGTTAATGTGAAAAAAAACAAAAAAAACCAAAAGGGATTAAATAAAGGCTAATCATGTGTCTTCACATCAGAAGTTGTGTCATGTCAAATTGGATAATGGGGCCACATGCAATTCCCCATCAAACAACACTCAATTACTAAATCTGCACACCATTCACTGAGTTTGTGGAGAGCTTGACCCCTACACCCTCTCTCAACCTGCATCGAAATAAATTCTCACACCAAAGTATTCAAATCAAAGCAGAATACAAAAGTGAAATGTGTCCGTAATTAAATTGCTTATCCGGTGATCAGTGTTGCAGTGAGAGGGTGTCAGATAAACAGAAACACTCTCCCGTATAGTTACTATCTGAACACGCATCACATTTGACTTGACATTAAATCACAGTGACGCTGCAGCCACAGTGCAGCAGTGGGTTCACCTGCGCATGGTTGTGTACACGCTGAGTGTCCCCTATTGATAAGAGATGAAAGATGAGGCAATCTCACAGAAGGATTTAAAAATGCTACTTTATGAGGTAGTTGACATCCCGAGGACCAACATCCAAGCAATTCTAGAGGTTTTGCCTAAATTCCAAAGCCATTAACTGGAGGACTCCCATGTCAAGAAATATATCAGGTATTGATTTTGCATCTGTCCTCTATGGGGAAACTGTCTGCGCCATTAGTATGTGATAGGCTCTTGCAACTGCATAGCTACTGGCTTTGAAAATAAGTGGTTTGTCAAATGGAGTATTCTTTGACATGCTGTCAGTTGTTTTTTTGCCATTAAACTGCATTATTATACAAGCTCCAACATGTTTTTTTGTGCACAAAGGACTATAGGAATATACAATAGGAAGAAGAATGGTTCATTTGTATGTATGACAGTATGGGTAGTCTCTATTTAACACTTGCTATCCTTAAATATGCTGACTGAACACTTTATATTACCCACAATAGTTTAAAAACTGGCAGACAGCAATTCTAGTTGTTTTCAAATTCTTCTTTTGCTCCATAAAAGAGCACATATATAGCATCTGTAATAGTAGATAGTAGAATAGTTTGCAATAAATCCACCAAGCAGGTTATGTTTCCGCCGATGTCCATTTGTTTGTTGGTTGGTTGGATTGTCAGCAAGACTGCACAAAAGCAAGTCAAAGGATTTCCAAGAAACTTGGATGGAGGACGGCTCTTGGCCCAGAATAGACCACATTAACTTTTGGTGCAGATCTGGATAAAGAGACAAATCCAGGAATTGTTTCTAACTTTCCCTGACAATTCTAGACAAGTCTTTTCAATATTTACTATCATTTCTTGGGACAATGATAAGTGGATCTTGATGAAACAAAATCAGGCAGCTTTTAGGTGTCTGGTAACCATGAGTGACTATAATTTGATGCAGATCCAAATCAAAATCCAGATCCATCCAATTTAAACATGGTTTATTTCATATTTGATTAGGCTCAAATGAATTAAAGGCAACTGTTAGGCCTTGGCAGAGGTATGTACTCTACTGAGTCTCATTCTAGCAATAAGAATGTATCACATAACAATGCAAAAACAGCGGACAATGAATCTTCAGCCCTACTTGGCTTTACAGAACTTTATAGTAAATTCCAGCACATTGTTTAGCCGTCCAGCTGCAACCTTACTGTTTTGGTTCACTTTCATAGCTCAGCATACCGGTAGCTTCCAGGTGCAGCAGGCAGCTGCTTTCCAGTTCTAAAAGTCCATTGTGCACAACCTGCTTGGCACCAAACAGCAGACAGGCACAGTAGGCAACAAGCTGGTGAATAGAAGCTCCAAATGAATGATAATGTTTCTCTGTAACTGCTGGATGTGTAAATAAGAAACTGTTTGCTAACAAGTTGCAATTTAACGGGTGATGAAAAGTTTACCCTGCTCCATGGCCAATGGCCAAAAATAAAAATCTTATTGCAGCTTTAGTCGCTGTGACAGAAAATCATTTTAAGAAACCAACAAGAATAGAGTATTATAAGAAGGTTGTTTATCAGCATGGCATACACACACACCCGCTCTCCACAGTGGAAACTGTCACTATGTTGCATCAATGAAGGGGTTGTAAATTAAAATGTGAGGCAGTGTAACTGTTGGGACCCTGAAAAGCTTGTGCTGGCCCTGGGTAAATGCATTATGCTATAAGAGGATTTGGCGGAGAATACAATTTGAATGGTTTGTTTTCCTCCTTCTCTCAGGCTTTTAGCTGCAGTTTTATTATCTGAGGGAATTCTGCTCTCACCAACAGTTGGCCTGATTTGGGATGCCATGTCGACAAGAGCCTCGACTGATTCAATGTGTAACCGCACAGAGAGCGAGAAAAGAGTTTACCAGCTTGATTCAGTGATACAGCATACAACTATCACTTTGAATTGAAATATTTGTGCTTCTGCTTGCTTCTGCCTTTGAGAGGTGATAATCAAGTGATAATTCATAAACACTGTTGATTGTGGTAAGTGTAAAATTAACAAGAAAGGTTTCTGCAAGGTTTCTCTCAGTCAAAACAACAAAAACAAAAAGATGATGTCTGTTGACATCATTAAGTAGCGTGGGATCATCTTTATTGTTAAACACCTGTTGCATATGAAAATCTATCTGACACGACTTCAGCAGAAACATTCACTGATAAGGTCATTTAAGAAAGTTTTACTCATGTTACTTTTAGTTGGCGCCGACTGTGTCTCTCTGACTCTCACCCAGAGGTTATACCAACAGGCGACCAAATTAAACACACTAACTTGAATAAAATGAAGGATTCCTTACAGAGGTAGGGCGGCTGTAGCTCAGTAGGTGGAGCAGGTTGTCTAGTAATCAGAAGTCACTGGTTTGAATCCCGGCTCCCCCTAACTGCATGCTGAAGTGTCCTTGAGCAAGATACTGAACCCCAAATTGCCCCTGATGAGCAGCTGGCACCTTGCATGGCAGCCTTCGCCATCAGTGTATGAATGTGTGTGTGAATGGGTGAATGTGGCATGTATTGTAAAGCGCTTTGAGCAGTCAGTAGACAGGGAAAAGTGCTATAAAAATGCAAGACCAGGTGCTCGTCATATTTAGAAATTTAAATGCAGAAATGTTGCATTTTATGTCTTTGAGGAACAATTGCCTTTTCAGAGTTAAAAACTCAGGTGTCAGAAAAGATTACTGGATGGATCTACATCCCCACGAGTCCTCTTTATAGGCAGTAGTCAGTGACACTAATCTAAAACAGCAACCCAGTCACATGACAGTTTGTGAACTATTGACGAAATAATGTACATTTCGTGAACATGTGCGTGACTTGAGACTACATTTTGTGCCTGTTGTGCAAACTGAAAAAATGTGTTCCTGTCTAAACCCTGCCACAGACTGGATGCTTACCCAGGATTCTGGTGTGACAGTCCTGGACTTGGTATGCTGATCACCCACTAAACAGGTCCCTGACTCCAGCTCGGTTCATGAATACATTTTTTCATGAAGTCAAAGAAACTCATGCTGACTCACGAAAACATTTTGTCTCCATGTAGATGAATCCTGTGGAATGTTTCTGTTGAATATTTCATGAACTGCCATGATACTACACTAAAAAATATGACAATCAGTGTCTTTTTTTTAAATACACAGCTAATTTCAATATAAGGCGGTGAGTGATCATCTGTGTCTTTTCTGCCATAACCCCCATCAGTGATCAAGTTGCACTCTGCAGATTGGCAGTCAGTTGAACCAGGCCTTGTGATGCAGTAAATGAGGGCATCAAGCTCTGTTAGGCAGCAGTATTAACAGGTGAAGCTGAGGCAGAAATCTACTAATGGAATTACAGTCTTCTTTGTGGTTTGCCATTATAATTTGCGCCCTGTCGATAACTGCTCCCTCGCAGGTATTTCTACATCTTATTTGGACTGGGAAACAAGCCTTAATAGGTTTCAGCCTTCAGGCCCAAAGGCCTTTTAGGCTGTGTCCTAAACCCTTTATATCAAAACACTGCTGGGTGTGTAGAAAATGTGTGCAGTCTCTGAACTTGTTGTAAGCACTCAGACTGTCCTTGCCAAAATGTCTGGACCCTCTGTGTAAGGAGCATGCAAATGTGAAGGGAGGGAGAGCAAATGAGGCTTAACTGGAGCACTCCAGTTCCAAGGCCTCCGAATTCACTAGTTTTTCAGCCACCTCAGGGGAAAAAGGGAAAGCACTGTATATCAGGGAAGGATTAAAGGAAGGAGTGAAAGTTTCTGAAAAAAGGTGTGAGTATAGATAGAGGACGAGAAAAGGCTTCAAGTCCTCTCACAGTGGCCTACAATCAATCATCCTCTGTTGACTTCATTTCAAATTGCCAAAATTCCTCATTTCTATTCTAGCAGCTATTTAAACTTTTTAGACCGACAAGACGGTTCAAGCCAAACCCACAGATGTCTTATTAGTATGTTAGTTAGGGCATAGGGTTAGGGTGTTGTGTAAATTATAATAATCATCTAAAAAGTATGACAAACAAGTTTTAATCAAGTTTGATTAAGTTTTTGTAACTTTCCTAATGGTTTGAATTTGGCATGAAAATTACAGCGTTAATTCCCAGAACAAATCATAAAGCATTCCCATCATTTTGTCTAGCCAAGCTGGTGCAACAAACCCCTCTGCAACCACTCAGTCTGCCTCTTTTAGTCGGAGCCAACCCATCTCAATGTAGCCTTTGGCAATCAGCTAGCTAACTACAATATATGTATTACTAATATTTCATCTCTCTGTCTGCTCTTTCCATCATGATACATTTGTTTATTTTCCAACTGTTTTCAACCCACCTGTGGTGGAGTCGTCCACAGAAGCTCCTGCACATCAAGTACTACTTCCACCAAAGCCGGTTCAGTAACTGCACAAAAAGCCGAATCTTGAAGCTAAAGTTATACCCGCCGTGCCTTCACTTCAGCCTTTATTTATAATGTTGCTAACCAAAAGATAAAGGTAAGCAATATGCATAATGCAATATATTTACTAGCATATTATTAGACGATATGTAAGGTTTTGTAATTTTTGGATGTTGTTGAAATGGGGAAAGAAAAATGTAAAACAAGGGACAAATCAACCAAAACTTCATCTTGAGAAAAGGTCTTAACAGCTGAATGAGCTGGGGGTTTTAGCTAGATTTTCCAAAAATATTTTTGCAAATGCTTAATGAGACACCTAATGAGCATTTTTACTATTCCAAGCCACTTTCCACAGGCTTCAGGTAATGTAGAATTTTGCCCAGCATCCAAACTTGCTGCTGCATCCAGAGTCAGTTATATAATAGGATATACAGTACACACAATACATATATATTGACACTGATCAGGCGTATTTCAGACTGAATAAGAAACCCAGATTCAACTTGCTATATTCGCACCATGCCAACATCAGGAATTTGTACAGCCCTTTTTCCCCATCCTTTCTCTGTCTGGCGGGGCCCAACATACAAATTGCATACACATCTAATGGCAAAAGGTTGTTTGAGTGCAACGCTTGACATACACAAGGAGACACGTGCGTCCCAGTTAGAAAAGTACACTTTGATACAATCTGACCCTTGGGAGGCCAGTATTACCGTTATCCAGAGGCAAGAGTGGAGCCTGGGAATGGAAACAAATTAAAGAAGGAACGAAAATAAATAAGCCAACCGCGCGCTGCAAAAAATGTCTAGCTTTATTTTTATGACTGTGTCAGCAGCAGAGAGCTCACGACACCTGCAACAGTAAATAAACACCGTCGACATGGCAAACTCACCTTCGCTGCTTCCTGAGAAAGATTAAAAAAAGAAAAAAAAAAAATCACTTGTGCTGCACGATTTTTTTTCTTTTTCTTTTTGCCTCCTCTCATCAACACTACTTTCCTTAAGTGAGCTTATTAAAAATGGATTTTCCTCCTTTCATGTTGAGGTTCTTTGTGCTTCCGTTCCGCACACACACACACACACACACACACACACACACACACACACACACACACACAGACACACAACTTTTCCGCTTCTGATGAACTCCCTGCTTCAATGAGCTCAGTAGGTTGGAGAGTGAAATGGGACCTCGTATCAAAACTGTGAGGAAAAAAACTTGCTTTGATTTTTCACCCACTACCCCCCCACTTTTCTGTGCAAGGGATGTCATTGACTGCTCTTTTCAAAGCAGCTTTATTTCATGCATTTTCATCAAGCGCCTCTCTCTGCTATTGCCTCAAAACTAGTTGAAATCATAGCCCATTACTCCTCTGGACTCTGTCCATACTGTGTCAGCACCTCATGTTCATCAGATTAGAATTCCTGATCATTTTAGTGCTTTCTTGCAACTGCTGAGTATCAATTACTCTGAGATACTGTGTCCTTATACTGCATGTCTTTTGTTTTACTGCTACACATTTCGCTCTACAATTCTCTGTTTTTCTCCCCTCCCTTAGGTCAGTTCCTCTGGGTGAACCGTTCAGCCTTTGGTGGCCCCTGGGTGCTCAGTCCTTGGCTGTGGGGGGCCCAGGGTCCCTGTAGTCTGGACATGGCTGTGTTCCTCCACCCCAAGCAAAGTGGGCAATACACCATAAGGCTCGTAGAGCGGGACAAACCTCCACTTGCCCTCTTCTCCACTGACACGCTGCCACGAATCACAGGGTAAGCTCCTGTTTGCTACATGTACGGGGCGGTAGAACACAGAGAGAAAACAAAAATGATTTGATTAAAGAGAATCAGCCTGAAGTAGGTGTTCAGGTCCACCCACGCCTGATGGTCAAAACCTCCCTTCACAAGTTCTATCTGCTTTCTTTACAGGATTTCTAATCATCATGCTCAGGTTCACTGTGTTGGCAGCATGTGAGCACTTGCATATCAGCCAAAAGCTTTATTATGAATACTCTGTTCCTAGACCTGTGTACATGTGTTCCATTAGAGGAAGAGATAAAAAAAAATTAAAAAAAAAAACAACATTCAGCTGAATCAAAGCATGGTACCCTCATTGAAAGCCTTTTTATATGGAGATGGTGTAAGACAGAGCGAGAGCTGGCAGGGTTAGAAGGGAAGGTAGGCTGTTTAAAATACATGTAATTTGCTTTTGCAGCAGCTGGGCACAGATGAGCAATTATTGCATGCATATGACCTTCCTTTGTGATTAATCATTAATTAACACCAGGTCTGTGCTCCTCTCATTGTTTCCTCTCATCGGAGGCTGTGCAGAGATCTGTCTCAAACTGAGGGCGACAGAGTGGCAGAGGCCAGGATGATTCTCAGTTCAAGAATTTGTTTCCTAAATTCCGGATACGTGTGGACATATTCATGTGTTTTCCAGCGTTTTTAAACGTGTGCTGTAGGAAGTCTGAATACAAAGAGCAAATCTCAGCACGCTGCTGCGGACATGTTTCATGCTGCTTCTGTGTGTAATGTCTTAAGGGCACTGGAATCAAATGAATGCCATTCTTTCCACATCTCCCCTCTATCCATTGCTGTTTCTGTGTGGGAGTGAATGTCCACTGATGTTTGCGTGTGTGCGTGTGTGTGTGTGTGTTTGTGCGAACATTCAGGGCGGTGTAAGGGAGCATTGCAGGGATGCGCTCATTACATGTGTGACGGATTAGACTGTGCGTTTGTGTGCTCTCATTTGTAGTCAGCGGCTGCATCCACCCACACCATCTCAGCCGTGGAGACTCGCTCAGCCAAACTCCACACATTTCTATTCCGACGGGGAGGATGCTCGCATCATAAAAAGAGGGGGCAAAAACAAAAGCGAGAAGAGCCACCCGCCGACATTGAAAGAGTCAGTCAGCTTACTAATTGCCAGCCCGGGCCCTTGCCTTTGAATTTTAATCCTCTGTTTTGACATGTTTGCCCAATTCAGCAGTCAGGACATTTAGCGCAGGGTTAGCCAAGAGGGAAACGAAACATCCTTGTGCGCAATCATCATTTAACAAGGTCCTCCATACTTGAGGGCGGATCAAAACTTCTCAGCTGTCATGTCATTTAGTTTCATTTGTACCTTCGTATTAGAATGACTCACAGGTTGGAGCAGAGACAGCAGCCATGTCCACATGAAACAAAAATATTCATATCACAAGTACGCTCTCACTGGAGTAGAAATAACTATTTGAAGGCTGCCCACACAATGTTGCATAATTAACTATTTGTTCTCTCTGCTGATGCTACTTAGTGTAACATTGATGTCATGAATGGATTTAAAAAGTACGTTTGGGGTTGGTGCTGTTTCTCCTGTAATTAGAATCACATTGTTTTGTTTTTTTTTCTATATCAAATTTTCAATCGCAAAGCTGCTGATTAAATCTAACACAAGCGCCCAAGCTCCAGTACAGCCATCCGCCACTGAGGGCGCAGTCGCTTTGAGACCCCTGAAAGCTGCTCCGCCGTCTGCATTGCATGAATGTTGCATCACATCTGATGGAATTGTCCAGGCACAACTAAATCTTCAAGAGTCAATTCTCAATGGCAAGTGCTTCATCCTCTGCAAGTGCTTTGTGCAAAAACTGATCCTTGCTTTTCTGTGGTGGATTGAGAAAAAAAAAAATGTCAGTGCGCTGTAGGGTGAAATCATGGTTAAAAGACTGGATAGTTTTTATTGTGAGGAAAATAACGATGTTAATATGAATATAACAGGTCAAGGTTTTTAACCTGCAAGTTGAGTGTTGATGGATACGGTGATAAGAAACAGATACCACTGCTCTGTTCCTTTAAACCAAAACTTTGTTTTTTAACAGGCTGTCAGACTGCTGAAGGTTGTCACGTTGACAGAATGGAACTCACGTTTGGTCCGTTAAAACCAGTGACTCGAGTGAACCATTCTCCAAATGGTACTGACTAAACTTCCTGTGTGTTTTGGTGGAAGTGTCTTCTTACTACTATGCAGGTAGAATTTCAGGGTTAGCTTTTCATTACGCCTCCCTTCATGCCCCTGCCTCAGATTTCATCACACAGTGTGTAACTATACCTGAGGGAGGCATATTTTGGAGCTCTGAACGCGGGCAGAGAAAGACATGACTCATCACACAGCGTGAGCTCTCGCAGTGAACGTCAGCATCCCAAGTGTCTCTGTCAGCACTGAAAGAGAGGCAGGACCACAGAGCGGGAGGGCTGCGAGATATGAGCAATGTCCTCTTGTGTATATTGCCACATGAATTGCGTGTGTCAGTACAGTCTCTGCACACGTGTGCATTAATATCTCTGATGTCGTGCACCATGACTGGACCTGGCAGTGGTAAATTATCAGGGCAGTCTTGTTTTGTGAGCGAGGTGGTGGAAGCAGTCACGGGGCAATGCATCACACTGTTACATCCCATCACAGGAATCTGTCCTCACCCCACTTCATGTGATCCTATAATATTACCTCACACCCCATCTGTTACACATTCATACACACATACAGGGTAATAAAGTCCATATCATACGCGTGTGTTTTCATTTACTTTACATTAACGCTATATGTGCCGAATGACCTCGACTGCAAGGTGCATTAATGCTCTTAGTGATGCACGCGTGTAGGTAACCGATCCATCGAGTGTGATAAAATGCAGTCATGCATTTGTGTGGAACGTGTTGGATGTCATTTAAAAGCACGGCATGAGAGCAGCATCATCTTAAAACTGATCCATGGCTTCTGTAATGCGGGGGAAGGAGGCATCAAAGGAGGCAAGTGTTAACGCTAAAATTTGACATACAGTGGGAACATTATAGCAAGTGAAATATGGTATAATATTAGCTGCACTGCGCATTCTCCCCTACATAATCCTGCACATTAAAGTAAAGCCGTAATATGGGGGGAAGAATCGCAGGGGACATTAATAAAGCTCGGAGAGGAGCTAAACATGATTGACTGAATGTTACACCATGCAGTAGAAAATCAGATGAATGGTTGAAAATGCATAAATGCAGTCGAACAGTAGATACAATCTGTATGAATGGTGCATGGACAAACAGAAGATTTCATTGTAGCTGCTATAGTTATGATGAAGGCTGTTTCATACAAGCAACATTTTTGTTTCAAAGTGAACTAGCTGAAATCCCTGTAAGTAAAAAGGATTACTCTTGCCACTAATCCAATTATTTAATTTACAGTCCCATAAATGAAATATAAGAAAGCGGCCTCAAAGCGTCATATGCGTCTGTGTATTTGCTGCATACACTTAGCAGGTTGAATAATTGCCAACTGCTGCATTACTTAGCTACTTAATTAAAATATATGAATCAATATGAACTGTGTATTAGGTAGGTTAGAATGAAAAATAAAGATGCTTTTAGCTCTTATTGGTCGCATGTCCAATACCTGTTTGTTATGATATAATAAGCACGTCGACTACAACAAGATTATGGCAAACATTCTGTAAACTGTATTGCTTCCAGGGGTCTGAGTTTAAATCATGTGGGTTTTAATCATTTGCTAGATGATGATTCTTATTAAGTTAGAAATATTTTTTTTAATATCAATATCTACAGTTAGATAAAACAGCTGTTCTCTCAAGTAGACTCAGGTGGCATCTGGTAGTGTAAGCAGCAGGCAGAGGGGGCAGAGTGCTTTTCTTTTTTGAGTTTGTTGGATAAATAGGCTTTTAGAATGAAGAAATGAAGAACCACTTTGGTTCAATAATACATCATTTTTATATCCTTCCTCTCAAGCTACTGGATTTTATCTTAGCCCACAAACAATTAGTAGCTTAAAAGCTACTAAAGCAACTTAAAAGTATTTACTGTTCTATCTAGCTATACACTTCTTGTATTTAAATGCTGCTGTAATCATGCCTTGGGAACATTTGGTTTAAATAGAATATACACATTTTATGCAGTTATCCAAGAGCAACTTTTAACATTTCTCTGTCCTCTTTTCTGATACCACACAGTAAAAAGACTTTATGAAGTGAGGTTATAAGTGACATTTATCCACTCAACAGAGCATTACTTACAACCCTGCTCTTTGGGTCCTTCAATGATGAGCACCAGACATGAGGAAGAGAGATCGGTCAACACGAGTCCCCTTTGACTGGCAAAGCAATGCATTCATCCCCGGCAGGCCCTTACAACTCCTCTGCTCCTCCACTTTGTGCACACCAGAGTTGACCTCTTGCTCTAGGACCGTGGTCGCCACAGAGCCACGGCTGATTGGATCCTCATATCTTTGAATCTGGGAGTGTTGCCTGTGGGAAGGCTGCAGTTGCTACGAGAGACGACGGCAGCTTAGAACTCTGGTTTGCATTTGTTAGCAAGCGGTGTTGTACATGACTTCTTAAGGCCAGAGAGGGAGCCATTATGGTCATATGGCCAATGCGGTACAAGTGTAACTCCACAGATTTTTGCTCCACAGTGTTTTTGAAAATATAGATGTACTGATATATATCGATGGTGAATATTTGTATCAAGTTTTTGAAACATTTATTCATTTCCCCTCATTTTTTTTCCTGTGGCATTGAACATAGTATTGAATATTCATATTTGCATATATAAGTGTGAGTGTAATATATACATATACATGGACATTTTTTTCTTTAATCAGGGAATACGGCATGGATCTAATATAAGGCGTATTTGGGCGGCTGATATTAATTAGTTCAATTTGATGCTTATCCTAGAGTTACGGGTATTGGCTCAGGCTCTGTCATTCTGGTTTGTTGGTTTTTCTCTTTTGGTTTGCATAGTACTGTAAACACTCATCTCTTACAAAGGCAACACTGGCTGACATTCACTATTTAAATAAAAGGACATCACACTCTTCTCTTGTATGTGTGTATATGCTGTAAAACATCTCAATCCTCTTAGTGCTGGGCGGTATGACCAAAAATGTATGTCATGGTATTTTTCAAAATTCGGTTTCACAAAATATGACTGTATTTTTTTTCATGCATAATCAGGTGTTCACAGCACTTTCTGCTGGTTGAGAGAGGAATTACTTGCCCCTTTTAGATAGAAAAGATGGCACATTTGCTGCAAGGTAAAGGCTGCACTCTGCCACCATGTCTATCTAAAAGGGAGGTTTGATATTCCTTCTTTCCCAAAAAGCCTCCACTGGTGTAGGCATAAACATGTGATGTGACATGAAGCACGAAGTTGGGCGTGAACAGTGACGTACAACATATGCATCGGGAGAAATGTGGTGACACTTGATAGATTTACTTGATTATAAACCCGTGGCCCATATTCTCACCTCCTCAGTCATACACACGCCGATGTTAAACCCCCGCTATTAAAGGAAGCCAGCAGCAGAGCGCCTCGCGTTAGCTACCTCAAGCAACAGAAAGCTAACAGGAAGCAGGTTGAATTTGTCTTCAAAACAAGAGCTTTACATTGCACCCCACTGGAGTTTATAACTGCAAACCTAGCGGGGGGCTTTTAATTTGAAAGTAGCGACCGTTAGTAGCTTGCTGCTACAACAACAAGCTACAGCGACAAGCGGACAGCTACAGAGTTAGCATCTCCCGGATCTCAGCGGCTGTCCAGTTGCTCATCTTGACATACGCGGATGAAGTCATGAACTGCAATGTCTATTCTAGCCATCTTTACCGTAACATAACACCAGAGCACTACTGTTTACCACCTCACCATGCCTCGCAGTCGCACCATGCCTGAAGCGCAACATTGAAAAGGCTCCAGTCTGAAACAGTGTCGTGCAGCGCAGTGTAGCGTTCTGGACGTTGTGTGATCAAATACACCGGTATGGGGGTATATTAAAAATTCATATTATTATGAAAATATACACCATTATTCTGTGTGAACCGGTATACTGCCCAGCACTAAATCCCTTGTTGTTTTTGTTTTAGTAGTCCTCTTAATTCAATCATAAGAAGATTACCCACAATGGCTATAATGACGATTTAAAGTACATCACACCAAGAGGCCAACATAAGTGTTCGATTGAGATACATCGCTCTCTTTAAATGAGCACTAAATGCTAATTATTACTTTGTGATGTGACCTGTGATAAATAGAGCCACAAACATTATACAAGTTTCAGTCAAAGCAAAGAACTGAGGAGAATGTGTGTGGGCACTGTGGTTGATTGCACGGGCACAGTGGCTGAGTGGGAATCCAAGGGGATACATTTGTATTTCTTGACATGCCCTCCGTCTCTGTCTTCCTCTGGCTCCCCAGAAGCCTTCTTTGCCATTTTGCCGTTTCAAATGTAAATGAGACTCGTTATAGCATTGGCCACCAGTGCCACATCACTGTTCGCTCTGCCTTTTGTACCCGTTTCCAGAGAAAAAAGGCAGCAGCATTATCTTCATTGGCTAATACATTCTCCTTCTCTAAGCTTGCCATTTTCTGCACATTAGTCAACGGTCCATGATAAAAGCTCTCAGGCAAATTGAAGCCGGAAAGTGAATACATACAAGAACAAAAAAAGGGTGAGCCTTTCTTTTACAGTCCCCTAATTACCAGATATTTACCTGGTAAATTCACAAAAGGTAACACAAAAGTATCACTAGATAATTACCAATGGTAATAAGAAAGCAAATACAATGAAACTATGGCCACAATACTGGGTATTTACCTGGTAACTAAATGGTAAATTATAGTGTGTTATTGGGTAACTACTGATGGTAATAAGCAGGTAGCAACAGTCCCCTAATTACTAGCTATTTACCTAGTAAATATATGGTAACAAAAATGTGTTACTAGGTATTGTATATATGTTCTTATTACCTTTGATAATTACCTAGTAACACTATTGTGTTACCATTAATTTACCTAGTAAATACCTGGTATTAGGGGACTGTAAAAGAAAGGCTTACTAAAAAAAAAGTAACAAAAAATCTGTAAGTCTCTCCAGGCTTCTATGGGTGTCAGGTGTAACTTTTATGTTATGTTCTTATATGTGTGGAACAGTGAACTGACCATTCACTGTGCTCAGCAAGAAATGGACACTTCTGTAGCAGGGTCCTCATGCTTCATTGCCTGTCGATGACATCAAATGATGTAATTGTAGTCCAGGTGTGCCTAAACTTCTTCTCTTGGAGGACCAAAGTTGAAACTTATTTGTGGGCCATGGGCCACACTGTTAACGTTCAGAGTGATAGGCCTACTGAGATCCCAAGTTCCCTTAATTGGTCAAATTGGTCAAACATGCAGCTAAGGATATTTTACATCTCAAAAAAATAAAACAACATGGACAGTGATCTACTGTCAATGACATATTTAAAAAATAATACTAATTTATGTTGCTGGAAACAGAACAACACCAGGTATCACTTTGGCCTGTGGGCTGCTCTCTTTGAGCAGCCCTGTTTTAGAGACTCCTTTGAAAAACACCCTGTAAGCATCAGTCTGACTACAGGGGAGACATATAGATAGAAGACTAAAAGAATGCCAAATCTTTTCATCTCAGTACATGAGATGTTAATATTTTTACATCAAAATCTGATTGTCTTCGCATATTATCACGCACAGCTACATCCCCACCACAGTGCTATCTATTTTCTACCTATTTATCTCATTGGGCTTTCCTCTGGCACCACACATATGCACACACATTACTCTCCGTCTCAACAAAATATCATTACAGCGCCTCTGTAGTGTTTTCGTGGCAGCTCCCGTTGGGACTTCATAAAAAAGCTTTAGAAATGAAACATTTGAGCCTCATATAGGCACTCATGGGGAGAAAAAAAGCAGCCTATCCACGGATGAGTTATATCTTGTCATCCTCGGCTTGCATACTCCACAATCCTCTTCCTCTCATGCACACTCTCTTTATCTTCCCCCCTTCTTTTCCACAGACAGGTTACATAAGGTGCTACGGTGTTTATTCCCACCCTTCCCCCGTGTTCATAGGACTTCCTTCTCATCTAAGGATCTCGATTCATTTTTCCCCAAAGTTGCATTGTACATTCCTGACAGCTGAAGTTTTAAACAAGAGTTGGGCAAGGAGAAATTTGGGAAAAAGCAACAGTGGCCTAGTTTTTAAGAAGAGACAGAATTACTGATTTTCACCTATGGCAAAAGCACAAGGAAATTTCGAGCCGCAGACATTAAAAGCTTAGTTCCAATTTCACAAAAGCCTTTTGCTGTGATGCACATTTTGCATCAAAGCAATTGCTGAGATAGAGGTAGTGTTTTTCCTTCCTGTTTGCCTTCATCTCCCTGGCGGCCTGTATCATAAGGAGTATGTCTCTCTGGAATATCATGGGCATGCAGTGTTAACTTACCATGGCAGAAAATGGCAGTTGAAAAAAATGAATGAAATATGAAAAAAAAAATAAATTAAAATAAATTATTCAAAAATGTAGATTTTAAATACCAGTAAATCATTTATTTACTATTTGGTATGAACAAAGGAAGCTGTGTTTTTGCATTTCACATGGATTGTATTATGATACAAAAAACTTTGTCCCCAGGAGGCGAATGCAGGAACTGAATTTTCCTTTATAGCACAAAGGTCAAATGATTTTAAATCAAAAGCAGGCTGAGGACACTGTTTGTCCAGTGTAAAAAGATCTAGAATGTGCCTCAACAATGTTTTTTTTCGTATGAGAATGATTGTGTGCCATGTTTCGTCACACTGTAGGTGTGACAGGGGTTGCCCATCTCATAGCAGGTCTTATTCAAACATGAAAGACCAGGAAGCACTTTGACGAGTGCCATGTTTTTTTATTCCCAAGCTGACATGTCGAATGATTTCGCTTGAGATCCTCTTGTGTCTTTTTTATGTGTTTTCCCATCCCACAGCAGGACAGTTGTTCGTTTTTTATAGCTTTATGTAGTGACCTGGAATTTGGCTAAGTCCAGCAACGTTTATTACCCTCTATAAAAATCAATGCAAGCTATAGATAGGCAGCCACGTGTCACAGAGAGCTGAGAGTGCTACTCAGTGAAAACTCATGATGGAGAAAAATACTTACAAGCTAATGTATGTATATATATATATAATTATATATAATAATATCATGTAACTGTAGACATTCCTAAGCACACAATTTCACAACTTTTGCTGACTCTTTACTGCACATTGCTCAGTCTCCTGTCTCATGTGCAAACAATGATTATCTCCACCAATTCAATTTTATTTTATTTTTTTAAATGTCATGGTGCAGTGTGTCTTTTTTGGAGATATCCACACTACTATAACTTTGTAGAGTAGAGTAGTAGTGAAAAGATATATTTTGTTAGAAGACTGGTATTCTGAACACAGCCAATTTTATTCTTGGCACAGGAAAGTTTACTGTGTGTCCTGTGATCAATAAATCAAATGGTAGAAATCGAACTTTTAAACACAAATTCTCAAAGATAAGCAGAATTAGAGGTTAATTATGAGTCTACAGTCTCACCAGGCTGTGTGACACAATGATTTCCATTCTAACCTGCATGCAAGTAAACAAAACTTTTTTTAATATATATATTTTTAAAACTTTTGATCTGTTGCTGGCAGTTAATGAGAACGCTAGACTGCACCGATATTCACAAAAGCATGTTATTGAATAGAAATTCATCCAACTGTTTTTCCAACATTTCCCTTTCAAAGCACACTTGTTAACCTCATGCTGGTGCTGGAAGAAAATTAAGGGGATCACCAATCACCAATCTACTGGGTTCGTCATCAACAAAACTGCCTTCGTTTCATTCATTTGACAGAAACGTTTGTCAAAGTAGAACTCGTAAATTCAACATTTTGACATCCTTTAAACACTGACTAAACATCCAGCATGTTAAAGGCATTTTACTTGAAGGACTGACTAGTTTATCTGTAGCTCTGAGGCATCTTACCAGACAGCCGTGTCTCAAGTGTCAAGATGAAGTGGCACTCCACTGGAAATCTTCTTGCAGCTATCTAAATTGTGGCCCTGCAGATCAGATGAAACTGGGTATTCAAAACAATGAACACAAGCTAAATAGCTGAATTTGGTTCAAACACAGTACAGCTTAATACTAATATGTAACCTAAGTCGTGTACCTCTTGTGTCTCTTTTACAGTCGGGAAAATTCAAATTGAGCAGCGGTGGTCAGATAACCACACTGAACTGCTCTGAGCACAAAACTGTTGACATGCCTCATAATGGAGATGCCTTATTTTCTTGTGGCACACCTAAGTCTCTGAGGCCAAATGACTATATTAGGGCCAGTTTGAACCAGAGCTCTGTAAGTAGCCCAGTGAGTTTGACCTGGTCAGAGAGGCAGTGTGGCTCAGTCTCAGTCCATTTCAGTCAGAAAAAGATGTTCAGTAATCGTAAGTGGTTGAATATAAACAGCATAAACATATGTTAATAGGACTGCACTGATCTGCTTACTCGCTCCAGAATTCTCTTTTTTTTCACTTTTGTTGCCCATGACAGCACAAATTCATCCACATTCCAGTATCACCTGCAGCTGCTCTTCTTTCTCAATAACATCTTTGGCACAATCCAGTAAAAAATATATTTGTGTTTTATTTTTGTTTTAGGGGAGAAGATGTGTGTAGTGATCATGACCCCATTTGTATCAAGATCATTTTTATGCACGGCCCCGTCAGTGCAACTTCTAGTGTGCATGCCAAAATAGGCAACTATTTGCAAGAGTTTTGAGTCTCTCTGTGTTCTTAGTTAATAAGCTGAAAAACCTGTCTGGAAGAACAGTGACATACATATCACACTTATATTCTTTCCTGAAGAAACCTCAGGACGAGCCACAGAGGAGGGATCCTTCTCCCAGGACAGACAGACATGCAAAAGATGCCGCATGTACAGAAAAGAACAAGAGAATCACATTTTACAAGTTGCATTGACAGAATATCTGATATAAATGATAATATATGTAGAGCATGTGGATCCAGGAGATGACCGAGCAGGACGTGGCATCGCCAAGTGGTGTCTGAGCCACACGACCTCCTCTCCACCGTGGTGACCTGGATGAGGGCAGGCCACATGAGAGGATTAGCACTAATACAGATAAATCGTCTATGAATTGCATTAATTGAGAACTGACATTTATTCATTACATGCGCAGCCCAATTTACATACAAAGATACAGGGATGAATATATGTTCATTGAAGCACAGCAGTGAAAACTACCTTTCATTCCCACCTCCACCAAACTGTGAAACATGCTGGTTCTGGCTGTCAGCCAGAGAACAGATGTTCTGTGCAACAGCCTGAACACCAGTGGGGCACCTTTAGCTATGTCCATATTTCCTTGTAGCGAGGGGTTGTATGGAAAAGGAACTTTCGCTCTTCTCATTGTCCTCTCCCTTGACACCTCTAAAGTTAGCACTCTGCTTCAGGATGAGGGGTTTGGTTCTCATAATTGCATAGGCCATTACAGTTCGGGGGACAGCAGGGGGGGACAGGTTGATCATCCGCGTTTTTGTTTTGTAATTTAGAAAACGTCTTTTTCTGCAGCTGTCTGCTGGGAGTCCAATCCTCGGGTTCGTTGGACCATTCCAGATGTATAATTGTCTCCAATCAGGCCATCCTGCAGTCAGTGTTACCATCTGGCAGAATGGCACTTTGGTTATTGAGGTGTCTCCAGAGGGCCGCCACACGGGAGATGAGAGGCTGCTTTTTCAAAACCTTACAAACCAGCATTACAGTATGAGACTGGGGTCCAGAGAGGGAAGGGTCTTGCAGGATGATCAGGTTACCCATTCAATCTAACTACAGTAATGTGGTAATTGACATTAGTGGTGTGCATAGTGTTGAGTGTTTATATTGCTTTTAATGTGTTGTATCAAGAATTCATGGTGTATTAAAGGTGCAATGTGCAGGATTTATGAGGCTCTTTTGGCTGACATGGAATATATATCCATGGCAACGCATGTATGATTGATGAGTCATTGTGTTTTCATGTCCTTAAAATTAGCCTTTCATATCTACAAAGGGAGCAGGTCCTCTCCCATGGAGTCTACCATGTTGCACTGCCATGTTTCTACTTTAACCCAGAATGAACAAACCTAACACCGGCTCTAGAGAAGACCTTTAGCTGTAACTGTAGAGGGTAGGGTGAGACAAGGGAAACCTATTGTATATGGTTTTGTGTGCCATGTTTATGTCTGCTGGTGTTATGTATTTGTGCTGCAGATTATGCCGAAAAACTAATTCCGCCGGCCTTTGCTGTGGGACTAATAAACAGTCTATTTATCAGATGTTATGAAATATCATTAACCAGACATGGAGCAAAGTTCATCCATATCAATTTATTAGTTTCATCCGGTGTTATGCTGTTGAATTCTTCCTAATGAGCAAGGACAATCTCTCTGTGGCACGTCTACCACAGCTGAAAATAGCAAGTCAAAATCTCTGTGAAAATATCTGAAATTCATGGAAACCATCCACTAAAGTTAAATTAATAGTTTGGGGTAAATTCGACCTACTTGTCGTTACTCTCCCATGACCAAACTAAATACACAGCTGTCACTGCTCACAGTTTAGGGGCATTTTCATTGATACTGTCTTCTCACACCAACTCATATCTGGAAGAGAGACAGATGGTCATTATGGTCCCCTCTTCCTGAGGGTTACTTCCCCGCAAGTGCATGCCACTTGAGCTGCACTCACACATATGTTCATTATCTCCAAGCACTCAATTGCTCCTCCACTACATGGCCTCTAGCATTCCTGCTGCCCGCTGGCCTCCAGCAGCTGTAAACATGTGCATATAATGATTTCCGCTTTTAGACTCCCATAGCAAGCAAAACTATCATTATACATGAGTTAAGCATGATATTTGCAAGGCAGTGAATTTCCAGTGGAGTTGAAATGGAAACCAATCATTTTCATGTAGTGCCAGCATGGTAGAGTAGAAACATGTTGATGACTATATTTTTAATGATATTTCAATGATCCACAATTCCATGTGTGTCATTGTGGAGGCTGTTAACTGGCCTTTAGATGAAAGCATAGATGATAAGTGAGATCATGTTCAAGTCGGCTGCTGTTGTCTGATCAGAAGCTTCTTGTAGAACATGTAGAACTCACTTGCAGGGCGGTAACTCTGCTGCTGGTGGCTATCCTGAGGTACGAGCTTTGTCCGCACCAGGATGATGGAGGAAACAGAGCCCGCAGTCTGAGCTCTTCAAGTGCATTATAGTGTATAGTGTGTAGCCCGGACCATCTGCCCGATTTTCAGAGATTGGACAGGTAGTCTTTCCCAAATGGATCATGCAGCCAGATATAACATAGTCAGTTAGGAGCGAGTAGCTCACTCTGTAAAATTAAGTACATTAACCAAAAAGTGTTGTTTTTTTTTTTTTCGTTTTTCCTTTTTGTTTGGAGGCATTTTGTGTGTTATTCTGTCTTTAATATGCCAGCAATCATAATACATAAGCCATTTTATTACTTGGATATTTTGACCGTAGAGTAAATCATGAAAAATAAACCACTTTCCTGCAAAATATTTCACAAATGTCTCATTTATGTCTTGGACTAGGTTGATCAAAAAGTTGTGTTTTTTATAACCAAAGCAACTGTGCTGGGATTATGATTTCAGCAGGACCAATTTTGTTTTTTCACAAAAACTAATTCTGCAGTTCTGCAGATCTGTGCACCATTACTTAGTTTCCCTCCAACTCATTTTGAACAAAATAGGGTGATCAAAGAGTCCTCTAATCTGATATTCCAGCATCCAAGGTTATTATAATAGATGCAAGCGAGATAGGCACAAGGCATCCTTGTACGCGGATGTCATTCATTTCCCTCCAGCAGATTAGATCAGTACAAATGGATCAAAGTGATGAGTGTCAACTAATTATTTCTTTTTTAGCATAAAGTGGATCTTTCAGCATGTTGATGAACATGTCCCTGTTGATGCATAAATGGACCGTAAATGGATCAACGGTGTCGAACACAAAGAGGATAGATAAGTCCCAACATTCATTGACAGTCAAACTCATTCAATATGCATTGCATTATGGGAAGACGGGTGGTGCTGTAAATTTAATATCTTCCCTTATTTTCACTACGTGATTCTATTTCATGTGCAGTTTGAGAAAAAAAAAAAACTTTGATGTCAGAAAGTTTAGAACTCAAACTTACTTTCTGTGAAGACATCTGTAAAATGATGCATAGTTTGAAGTGTGACAGTGATGTGTAATCATGTAAATAGTTCCTGACTTTGTTTATGCCACAGCTTCAGTAACATGGAGGTAACTAATATTTGTTTTGACATGCTCAAAGCAAGTGTCACAGCAGTTAGTCTTTTGAGAAACAGGTCTTAGTCCTATAGTTAGTCTTATGAAGAGCTGTAAACTGTGTCATGCTTCGGTTCAGTGTAGTACTCGTGTACTTGTCATAAACATGAGAAGTGGGAGCACCTCTGCAGAAAATGATTCCTGAAACAGAATGAAACGCAAAACATAGTTGTCTCCAGGGTTTCTTGGTGCCTGTCAAACCATGCAGACAAAATGTCACACTGTACCAACATACAAGAGAAGATTATGGCTGGGGCACTCACTTGAGGAGTACATACTGCTTGAATATTTCACGAGGCACAAAGTCTGAGAGGGGACTCACGATTACGAAACATGGCTTCAGAGCTGCTGGTGCTCATGAAATCAAAGCAAAGTTCAGACAGCCCATCCTCACGGGGGCTTTGCGACTTTAATGAGCTTTCTCTCTGATGCCCAAATAAACCAGCCGCCAGTCTTCTTTATTAGCTATTGTTGTCCATAATGCGCAGTCTGTCATTCACATGGGGTTATACTGTACTGTAGGTTGTCTGGAGAATGTTCGAATGTAGAAAGAAAGACTCACAACACCTTGCTGTTTTCCTCATATAATGTTAATAAGACAGTGTCTGTATGTAATAAAATAATAAGTCTCTCTCTCCGTGGTGTATCATTTTAAATTGCTTTATTTTTTTTCACCACCAGGGTCAGAGATAAAACAAGTGGATGCAATTACTGCCAGTGTCTAACTCCCAATAAATAATTCCCTGCACAGTAGATAATGAATCCATGTTTAATTGGAAATGGTAATTGATACAAGCAATATAGTAAGTAAGTCTGCGGCACTTAACAGTGTCCTGCATTATTTTAACTCTTCCACCTTAAAGCCTGAGTGTGAGCTGTCTGTTTCAGCGTGCCCTCAGGCTGTGGAGGTCGTTGATTATACAGCGTACTGTTGGGATGGATAGTCTTGTAGTTTTTGGCTTTGTGATTTTGGCAGAGCTTTTTTTATTAACTTTCAAACTCTCACATGGCTCACATCAGACAGATGTGACCTCCTTTCTATCGAGCCCTCTTGTCTATACAAAAGAAACAGCTATGTGATAATAATAGCCACAGTTCTACCGATGCCACATTGATAGGCTGCTAAAACATCTGCCAGCACAGTTATATAATTGCAATTGCTATAATTGCTTTTTCTCCAGGTCTCCTCAGATGTATGGATACTGCCGTGGAGTAAACATTTACCTTTCCAAAGTATCACCATGGAGACTTCTCTCCAGAGTGTGTTCTACAGTTTGGGGGTTTTGAAATTGCATTTACTTTAATTAGCACTTGAAATCAACAATCGGAGGAAAAACCCTGACGCGTTATAGCTCTTTGGTGATTAATTGAAATATCCAGCTGCTCATCAGTGCTCCATTAGAAGAACTGCCCTCAATCAGTGGTGAGCACTTGCACCTCCCCGACAGGACGTGTCATGGTTTGACTACCTGAAAGCAGCAGAAACAGCACTTGGGTTTGAAGCAATGCGCGCTGCGTCACTGTGGCACATTCTCAGGAACGAGGCTCATAATGGAACACAGGCATGACAAGAAGAAACTAGATTTAGCTTCAGAGAGAAACCAGATGGAAGGAAGCACAGAATGAAGTGATGCAATCGGGTGACATGCTTCAGAGCTTTGATTGTTCTGCTCCTCTATGTTGGGGTCATGTGTGGCACATATAATGATGCACATATACAGTACATATCTTTGCATAGGAGGCACCACACAGAAGATACAGCTATCATTATTTTATTATTTATAATATATATATATATATATATATATATATATATATATATATATATATATATATATATATATATATATATATATATATATATATATATATATATATATATATTTAACTACAGCAGTGGCTGAATGCATGGAGGAGTGGATAAATGAATAATAAATGAATGTCTTATTGTGTTAATTGTGTTACTATGACAGCCGTGCCAGGACTGATCGATAATACTACCAAACATAACAGAATAACCCACAAGACAAGTGTGTGTGCGAGAGACTCTGTCAGAACTGACCAAAAAAGTATTAAAGCTTTTTTTTTTTTTTAAGATGAAAAATTATATGGCAGACTTTTTACAACAAGCCCCTCCATCTGGGAGAATCCACATCTTATTATTCAAAGGAGCCCATTAGGTAACAGAATAAGTAGGAGAGAGCAGCTTCAAATCGGAGCAGTCTGGGAGTGCTAGAGCAGGCTCAATCACACAACAGCTGACTGACACCATGTTTCAGAACAGGGGCGCGGTGTGTTTGGCTGTCCCCGTACCCCCCGTCACAGTCTTACCTTGTTTACTGCATCTGCATCCTCATTGGCAAAGAAATGCCTCAGATACATGACTGTGAGTGGAAGTATTCAGCCCTCTGTAATTTGATCTTCAAAATATGCTGCCCACAGCTATGTTGTTTTGGGGTTTTTTTTTTATTATTTTAGCGTTAAACCATTACTAGTTTTCATTGTGATTTTCTTGTCTGACTATGGAATAAAGACTTATGAAATGCTTGATATTATACTGTATGTATTGAAATAGCTAGAATATACAATCATTCCTAGGAAAGGGCTTGAGAAACACAAGAAACAAACTGCTATAAATTGCACTTTGCTATCCACCCTTTCGGAATATTCCACAAGGTCTCATTACTAACAGGTGATAGTATCAGGCTCAGCTGTTTACGAGAAGACGGGGCAAGTTTCACCACTTTATGAAACACATTTTTTTTATATTTGGCATGGGCTCAGAAACACCTTAACCATAAAACCACAAAACACTGTTTGTTTGCAGATGATTGCATTCTGATTTAATTTACATTTTTCACAACATCCTAACATTTTTGGAATCGTGGTTGCAACTTCCTGGCAAGAAATATGAGATCAAAAGTTAAAGTACATGATCTTCTTCAGAATAAATCTGGATTAAATGTGATGCCATCCTGTTGGAAATGGAACATTATTACATTGTAAGTACATGGAAATGAATCATGCAGTATAAAATTGCAAATAAATCATGAAAATATGAGCCATGCCTGGTAACCATTTAAAAAAAAAAGTCAGACCATGTCTCCTCCTGAGTGCTCGGAAGAGGACTATGGGGGTGCACTGAAGCACTGAACAGGTTTCAGACCAAACTCACCATCTCCTGCTCTTGGCCCCCTGTGTGATACCAAGGTTGAGCGTCTGAGTGTGTGTGTGCATGTGTGTGTGTGTCCAATTGCCGCCAGTTCGGCCTTTTCCCCCCACGCTAACAATAAAGAACCATTTCCCTGTAATTACAGCATATTTCCAGGGCCAAGTGTCACATTATCATGTCACCCTTCAGTCTGAGCACATACGAAACGATAACGTTTCAAGAAAGATTCTTCCACTTTTGTGTTTCTTTGATGCCACATGAATGATACTCCCAGACTGATAAAAGCAAGACTTCAATGCCATGTAATGTCTGAACTTAGAGTTACAGAGTCACTTACACCTCGCCACATTGCGAAATAGTCTAACTGCAGTTAGTTTCTCTGGTGCCGGCAGAATAGACATAATAACTGTTGGCAATGTACATTTCTGCAAAACCATTAATATATTGGAAATGTTCATGTTCAAGATTCAATTTATTGTCGAGATGATGTTTTGCCTTAGAGTCAGGTCAGGTTCATGTGCAAAAACCACGTGTTTAGTGTTAGAAAAAGATTGTGTTTTTCTTAAAAAAAAATAATAAAAACTAGATTATTGCAATAAACACAGCTGTAAATGTTCATTGGCTGAACATATTCTGTGGTTTCACGCTTTAAATGTCTTGTACAGTGGTATCTGGCTCGGCAGCCATCTTTATAATGCTACCACCATCTCTTTCACCTACTGACACTAATGTCATCACATACATGTATCAGTGGTTTACAGAAAATGTTAAATGCCAACATTTTGTTCTGGCGACTGGGCTGCTGGCACAGTTTTAGGTTTTTGTGTTTGAACAAGCAGATGCCATTCTATCATGTGTACTTTCTGTGTTTGTTTGGGTCTGGGAGTGAAGAAACATCTTGTGAAAAGAGTAGGTTTCTGATTTACTGAACAACATAGAGAACATTTCTGCACCAGCAGGAAATATGGGTCTTTGATTATGGAATGAAAGGGCCACTGAACTACCTGTCTGTTTTTTTCAACCTTTTTTTATTCTCTTCTGTCTTTTGACAGAACCAGTGGCTTGTTTCTGTGTTTCCGGTGCAATCATCAATTGAAAGAAGTCTGTAAAAATGGTGGTAACAAGATTCACAGTGGCTGTAGGAAAAAAAAACATGCTGCTTCTCTTTCCCATGTGGCCCTCATGTGAGTCTCTCACCCTCCCTACTATATTGTCTCCTCAGTATCCTATTGCCCTCTTCACCACAATTACGCACCCCCACACAGTTTCAGACCCCCACCCACTGTATTCATGTTAACCCTCAATCACCTATCAGCCCCAGGGGCCTATTTTAGTGCAGATGAAAGCATGGCAACTCCTTTGATAGCACAATTTATTACATGAAGTCCCCCTGATATCTACAGGGAAAGGTGTGGAGGAAAACAAGAATGCATTCACCTTGTTAAATCTCAAAATACATCACCCACAGCCAACGCTGAACTCAATTTTCTTTTTGTGTGTGTGCACCAGCCACTGTTAGCCAATAACTTCTCCCACAGCACAGCTGGTTTCCCTTGCTCCGTCAAGTCAGATGGAATACAATAACAAAGTAGATATAAAAAATAATTTATTAAGCGAGCACACATGAAAGGAGCCGACACATTCTGACGAAACCAAATGAATCTTTAAAGCGCGCTTCGTGTTCGTGAAAGTGGTGGAAGTCAAGTGTGAGTCTGGTCTTTGTACTTTGCACTGTATGCTGTTGTTTATTTCATTGGATGTAGGTAAAGCTTGTTAACAAGCTACTTAAGTTACAGATTATATGAGAGCCAGGCTGTCAGCACTGGTCACGTCACTGTTCTTTTGCCTTGAAGCATGACAGCACATTAAACAAAAAAACATTTCACTGAGACAATCTTGAAGCGAAAGCAGAAGTAAATATAGAAGTAAATACATGCATTCAGACTTGTTTCTTCTTATAAACGCATTTAAGCAGTTTGAGTGGGCCTCAAGGCAAAGTTGCCGTGAAAAAAGCAAACCTGAGGAGATGGTTCATCATGAATTCACCTGCTCTCCTCCTGAAAATACCTTAGTCGCACCGGTGTTTACCTTTAGCTGCTGGATGCATACTATCTTTAAAAGGATGGGTCTCAAAACACATTGTGCCCGAGGCCTGCACATTCCAGAAGCGGCTTGAACCCAGGAAAATACTTTCTTTTTTGTTAACACTGGGTCAGGCAAGTGAATCAATGCGAGTCTGTGGTGCAACTTCAGAGCAAGCGTCTCCTTCATTCCATCCAGCCGATGGGAATAAACATTGTGGAATAACCAGCTTTGTCTGCAATCCCAGGATCTAAAACAAGATTACGCTGATTTGAAGCAGCAGGACTCTAAATATCGGTGCAAGGTGCTGCCTGGCACAAGATAAATGGACCTCCCTGCAGCCTCAGACACCTAATGACTAGTGGAGTAAATACTGTTTTTTGTCAGACTTGTCTTTGGGGCTACTCCAATTAGATTACCAGCATGTGTAATTCCTCTGACGGAGACGTTTTCAAGAGACAGGAACCTCATCATGTGCAATTTGCACACACACACCTGCCACCTTTTTCATCATTAGGAGCCGACAGGTCTGGTCAGCCAAAATCCTCGGCGGCCAGACCCCGGCAAGAGAATCTGAATCCTCCTCTTCGCATTCATTACTGAAAACCAAGAGACCTTTCACAGTTCATTTGTGTAGTCCAGAGAGAGTCTTTTGGGATCTCGAATGACGCGCCATTCGCTAACCTGTTTCGGCCATGTTTCTCAACCGCCACCCCAGAGGCCTGCCATCTTGGAGGAGTCCTCGCCGCGCTGACCTCTTTCAAAGCAGCACTGCTCCCTGCATTTTGACCACTGCTCACTTGTCAAGCCTGGCTAAAGTTCAGTGTTGTGTGAAATGGCCAGGGACCTGTCTACCTAACAGCTGCACCTCAATGAACATACATTTTTTTCTTTCCCCGGTGATTCTTTCGCTCGACGGAGCCACGGGACGCCGCACACAGTCAAACCCTGCTGTTCCTCTGTGCCCCTTTTTCCTTCAGACTGTGTTCAACCCGCGTGTTTTTCCCCTCCTCCCACTCTGTTTGTCATTGTTTTGTTTACTTACACAGTGCTTCAGAGAAGCAGATGCACCTGTCCTCTGAGCAATTATTTGGCAACCGGATGCCTTCCCCTGGCGGATGTCTTTGTAACTCATAAAATGCTCTTTTGAAGCTCACTCAGTATTCAGGCGGCGAGGCATGCCTGAGATCATCAGAGGTGAAGCCGTTTCGACGTCGGTCTGATTCAAAAGGTCAATCTGCCACAACCACTTTTGCCGGTTAACTATCCTTAAACAGAAAAACAATTCTTCACAGTCTCCGCATTATCAGGCAGCAGACGTTAACCGTTTGGTGTTTGATTTGACTGGACCAGTTGTGTGACACTCTTTACCAATTAATTCTAAATAATTGCCCAAAGTGAAAAATTAAGCGGTAATATATGCAAGAACAGTATCCATAAAGTCTCCAGCTGATTGCAAGTGATGCAGTTCGCATTTACACGGCTAGACTCTTTAGAGAACTGTTCATTCATAAAATACATTCATGATTTTACACACACTCATATTGCTATCCTTCATACAAATGGATATTGTTAGAGGCCGTGCAATGGCCATCAGCACATTTTTCAATATGCCTTCGGGCTGCAAATCACAAACGTGCAGGAATAAAACCCCCATTTGCATAGGATATAAAATCTGATACAGCTGACACGAGCAGAAAGTTCAACATTCAGGAATTTAACAGTTTAGCAGTCTTTTTTATTGTTTATGTCATATTGATTGTAAATAATTCGGGAAATTGCTTACCGTCTAAACTGAAATGCTGTTCAGTAACAATTGGTTGACAGCAAGCCAGACTGTGTTCCCGCGCCATGTGTCAGACTTCACCCCCCCTGGCTTATAACTTGTGTGAAACATGAATGCAGAATGAAGCTGAAAGTAAAACAAACTATAAAACACAAGTGCTGTTATATTTCACACAGACAAAATGTAAAAGTGTGAGTATCAGCCATTTTATCACTCTATATTGATGTTATGCCATCTGCACATCAGTGTGGACTTTCTACTCTTCATGATGAAGGCTTATCACTTCGAACTAGCAGGTAGAGTAAAGAGGATGAGTCTTAATGTTATACTGATTGTGGGATTGATCCTATTTGGCGGTTTTATCAGAGCTACCTGTTTCATGTGTAGCAGCAGTTGGAATCAAGCCATGCCACATCAGTGTTAAGTCCCCAGATCAGGCTCACGTTTTCTAGCACTTAAGACCAATGTCATCAGTTTCTCTGATGCGAATTGTGGAGAAACTATTCTTATAAACCAGATGTTGAATAACAATAGTCAGAAATTCGACGGTGTACGTGCATGTGGAAGAGCATAATCCTCCTAGACCAAGAGCATAAAACCTTTGCAGAAAAGGGCAGGGGAGAAGAAGAGAAAATTCAGATACATCTCTTGTAATAAAGACTCATTCTTCTCTCGAGGTATGGGCCATTATCATGGATATTTTCAGTAACATAATGCCGAGTGAATTTGCAATGCAACAACTAGTGCAGGACCTCTGGAAATCTGCCGTTCTTGTTTCAACACAGTTGTCAGAGGTCACAATGTGACTCACAACTTTGTCTGGCTGTTGTAAATGGTGTATGAGGACAAACGTCCCTTTGATGTCAACCATTATTAACATCTTCAAGCTGTATTCCATCACTCGAGACCCAGAGACTCACAGGAAACGGTTTGTGTGGTGGTGCATGGCTGTGTGTGTGTGTGTGTCTGTGTGTGTCTGTGTGAGAGGATTGCTTTCTTGTCAAGGTGATTCTGGAACAGTACTGACTCTTGCTCCTGTCTTCATACATCTTTACACAAGAAAGAGGTTGCTTAGATTTCTCATACGCCTGCTCAGATGTTCTATGATGCTGTATGAAGTGTGTGTGTCTGCTTCAGTGTTCAGTGTTAGGTAAATTATACAGAGGGGGCTAGGTTGTCATAAGACATTTAGAAGCTCTACACTATAAAAGATTTACTTCATATATTTGTTCTTCTGAGGCTCATATGACTCAGAGAATCATGTACACAGGCTTCCTCCCTCTCTCTCTCTCTCTCTCTCTCTCTCTCTCTCTCTCTCTCTCTCTCTCTCTCTCTCTCTATATATATATATATATATAAATATATATATATATATATATATATATATATATATATATATATATATATATATATATATATATATATATAATTAAAAAAAGATTTCTGTTTAGAAGGATCTGATTTCTGGTCTGCTCTACAACTCAAGCGCAAGATAAATGTTGGCACTACATTATATTACATTGTGTTTCTGTTTCAGCTTTACATTTCAGCTTTGCATTTCTCAATGTCAAATTTATATTGTGATGATCCGCTTATGATCTGTTTTGGTTTAGGCACAAAAACCACATAGGCGGGGTTGGGAAAAGATCATGTTTTGTCTTTAAATACCCAGTTTTGTCAGCAGAAAGACGGCTGAATGATCTCCCAATTAGAAATATTGTGGTTGTCTCAAATTCTGGCGACTGGGCGGAGCACTTTTGTTAATATTGCATTGCCACTACAGCACACAGTAACTTGACTATTTTTATCTTTATTCTGATATCTGTAAGTGTTCAACATTGAAAACTTAACATGAGTGCTATACAGCTGCATATCACAACTATTCACCACAGGCTCTCATCATGACAAGCTCTGATATATTGAAATGAAGCTAAAGTACCCTACGCCTGTGAGCAGACCCAACCAAGCTCGACTATTAGACCCTGCACTTAGTAATGTATTACTTCCATTTTAGCACTCAGAGAAAGGAATAATTGGAAAGGAACCAATTTCCCTATTGTACAATTGGTTTTATTAGCTGTCTGCCATTGTTAAAAGCCCTGATGTGTTAAAAAATGTTAAAATCTCTGACTTTAATGAGCCCAATAGTAATGTTAAGAAAAGACACTGTGGCAGACTGCAACACACGCCATTACCAGCCTCCCCCAACCTTCATCTCACCACAAATCCAAGACTAACAGTAAAGGGTTTAATAGCAACACATAGACTGCACTGCATTGTCACTCCAGAAACATTCAGATATGCTGTAATCACATTAAAAAAAAACACATTGACACAGGCCTCAAAAACCTCAGCCGAAGACTCCAACCCACCATTCATCCACCCACTGTGTTAAGTGGGTGGCACACATTATGCTGTATGTTAAGTAATTAATTATAGCATAACACAAAATCGCCAGATGAATAAAATGTACCTTGAAGCAAAAGGCAAGAAGTTGTTATTTGTACACATTTATGGTATTACTCAGCCCAACAAAGCAATGATGGATACTTGTATCAAAGCTGAGATTGCTTTTCGAAGGCGAGCACACAAGAGCGAGGGTCCCTGACTGAATACTATAGCTCCTTGTAGCTCCAAGATTTCAGGAAGCGTAATTTCACCTTCCTCTGATTTGAAAGCCAATTACTCTACTTCCTGACAGAACAGAAGTTCCACCACAAGGTGCAAGCCGTATCTGTCTGTATAACAGCAAGGAGCAATCATCGCTACTTTTTCTTATAGTGCTTCCTCCTATAGCTAGAGCATAATGGGTCACCAGGTTGTTTATTTTTCCACCAATACGTAAGCAAAAGAAAGTGCTTGCAATGCATTTCGATGCAATTTGGAATCAACATTTGTTTATAAAGAGCTATGGTTGGTTGCCTTCACATTCCCTGATGGGTTCACAGTAACTGAATGAGGTCAAAAGATGGGACATTGGAGTGAAATAAAAGTAAAAAACATTACCTATATATGGTTCAACAGGTACATTGCAGGCAATTTATTTCTTATAAATGAGCTTTGAACAACATGAACCACAGAGGTCTGGAGCAGATATTCGTCCTGAATGCTGAGTCGCTATTGAAAACCTCTTAGACATTAGACAAGCACGAGCTGGCGATCTACTTCAGGAAGACTTGGGTTATAAAACAACCATATACAAACTTTTTTTCAGCCCTATTTAAAAGTCATGGCTTTAGACCGTGTACACTCTATTTGGTATTATGCACTGTATTTTGTTGAATTGTATACTGCTCTGTTTAGGGCACATGAAGGCAACTTAGGAGGCTGTAGCACAAATGTACTGTGTTTCTCATGATTTACAGCAACAATAGTTCAAGTTTAAAGACCCTAATGGTACTGGCACATCTTTGAATCTAATGTAAACTGCTATTAAATGGAATGAAATAAAATAGAATAGAATAGAACTGTATTGTCATTGTACATTGTATAACAAAATTGAGAAGCAACTCCTAATGAGTGCAAAGTATTGACAAACATGAAAAACATAAGAACACTGATACTTGGATAAAATAGATAAGAAAAACATAAATACCAAGTGTGCAACTCACATGCACCATGTGATACTCATTATAGTCATGAGATTATTGCACAGTCAGTCACATATTCTTTCATGCCTTGATTGTATTCAGCGACACTATTGCTCTCGGGTAAAAACTGTGAACCTATTTGTCCGGCATTTTATTGTCCTGTATCTTCTGCCAGAGGGCAGCAGTTCAGAGAGTTTATGTCCAGGGTGTGATGGGTCCCTGGTGATGTTTTGAGCCTTTTTAAGGCACCTTGCACTGTACAGTTCATCTAGGGAGAGGAGAGAGCAGCCAGTGATCTTCTTGGCAGTGTTTATGACCCTCTGGAGTGCTTTCCTCTCTGCCGCTGTGCAGCTGACATACCACACACACACACACGCGGTATGTCAACACACTCTCTATTGAGCAGCAATGGAATGACACAAGCGTTTTTTTTGCGACAGGTGGTTCTTTCTGAGGAGTCTCAGAAAGTAAAGTCTCTGCTGTGCCGTTTTGATGGTCACTGAGGTGTTCGCACTCTGCGACGGGTCTTCCTCGATCTGGATGCCCAGGAACCTGAAGTTAGAGACTCCTCTCCACATGGTCCCCGCTGATGCACAGTGGTTGGATGCTTTCTGTTTTCTTCCTCCGGAAGTCTTAAGGACCAGGTTATTTTCCCTGCACCACCCAGTCAGCTGCTCCACTTCATTCCAACTCATCCCCCTCAGAAATGAGTCCCACTACTGTGGTGTCACCTGCACATTTAATAGTGGTGGTGCTGGAGTGGGCAGGGGTGTAGTCATGAGTGTAGAGGGTGTAGAGTAGGGGGCTCAGAGCACGGCCCTGGGGGGGAGCCGATGCTGATGCTGATGGATGCTGAGAGGTGGGAGCCTACTCTCACCCTCTGAGAGGTTGTTGGCTTTGTAGCCGGTGATGTGCTGCACTTCTTGCCACACCTGCCTTGTGTTGCTGCTGCTGAGATGTTCCTCTGTCCTCCTCTGGTATGCTGTCTTGGCCTCTCTGATGCCTCTCTTCAGGCTGGCTCTGGCAGCACTGTACTGTGCCCCATCACCACACCAGAAGGCCTCATTTCTCTCCTTCAGCAGGGTCCTGACCTCTCCAGTCATCCAGGGCTTTTGATTTGACCAGGACGCGCTTCTCGGTGGTAACAATATCCATGCAGAACTTGATATAGCTCAGTACGGATGAAGTGAAGTCCTCCAGGTCCTGCTGTTCGAGGATGCCCCAGTTTGTTCTCTCAGAGCAATCCTGGAGCGTTTTGATGAGTACAACTTATCAAAGTGTCACAGAGGAGCTTTTAAAAAATATATAAGAGGTTGTTGCATCAGCAGTAATGGATGTTAAACATGGTCACGGACAAAAATTTGAAGACAACTCGACAGTATTAAAATTCAACTGCCATTGGTCATCGGGTCCTTTTTATCCTTAGCTTAGAAGTACGATTTCAATCGGGACAGACACCTGAATGAAGTAAAGAAAAAGTTTGTCACAGCAGATGATGTGATAATTGAGCCTCGTCATAGTCTTTGGCGTTTTAACTCTCCAGGGAGATTTTCTGATCGAAGGGCGTCTTCCCCCGTGGATTCCAGGTACCGGTGGCTGATGACTCTTTCGAGACTAGCAGGCTGATGAGATGATGACGCTGATGAAGGCGGTGAATGTGCGAAGACTGGGCAGTGATGGGGAGGTGGAGGGGGCACGCCAAACTGCAGCATGAATCAGCTAAAGGCAGAAAATGGATCGTATTTAAAAAGACAGCAGCAAGATGACAGGCTGACAGTGGAGCTGTGTCACCGTCTTATTGGGTGGATGTGGCTGATTGATGTGAAATGCTGCAATCAATTGACAGCCCCAAATAATGATGGGAAATTATGAGTGAGCATGCATGACAGGATGAATGAAAGTAAAAGCCAGAGCATGCGGTAGCTGGTCTTAAGTGAACGTGCTATTCAAACACTCTGAGTTGCTTTGGTGGTTTGTGTCTGCACATGTATATGATTTTGAAATATAGGGTTACGGTATTAGTCCAACTCCACAGACGTAGACAGTTGATATAAATCTGCCTTTGGCTATTTCAAGCGACATTCTCCTCTCTCCTGTTATGTGCGTCCTGCCATTTTCAAAGTCCTCGTCGCTACGGGAAACAGCAATGTCTTTGTGCGCTGGCAACCTGCGTGCTAAAAATAAGTTACCCTCACACTAACCTTGTAACAGTACAAGTGTAAAACAAACTGGGTTTAGTGTCGCCCAAGCAGTTGTTAATGTTTCAAAGACAGAGACAAGGCAGCAGGGGCGGTTCTAGAGGGGGCCAACAGGGGCCAGTGCCCATGTAAGTCCGAGTCCGGACCCCCCTGTGCCCCCCCGACAGGGACTCTGCATTAATAATACAATGACAGATTACTTGCAATAATTTTGTACTGAAGGGAAAGGTGGAAATAAAGTGTCTCACCAGTTTACTAGCAAACCAAAATCATTGAAATTGTAAACACTGTCTTGTCTGAATGAGGGATTTGTCTTTTTTTCTGGGTTGTATGTGCCCCCTGAACACAAAAGCCGGCCCCAACCTGGCCCCTCTATTGAAACTGGTCTAGAACCGCCACTGCAAGGCAGGGAGGTTTTGATTCCCCTTATGCCATCATGGTGCTGCCATACCTGTCTTCAGTGCTGATGCAGGGCTGTGAGGTCTGGCTATGGGAGGCTAATACAGTATGTAACTTTTACTAAGGCCACAGCCAATTTGATTTCTTCCTGATGAGCAGGCTACTATTGTACTCTCTGAAAAAATGACACTAACTTTGGTTTCTCATTGATGCACACACACACATTATAAACACATGTGAATGAATGTATTATTTTTGCTCAAAATGAGTGTTCAGGGTCGTATATTGCTGTTTGTCTTTGATTCACACAGTCATCGTCTCCACACAATAATGCAACAACCAAACTCACAGACACTGTAAATATCATTGTGCTGTTCAAAAAGCCTGAGCATATTTAGCTCATTAACTACTCACTTTGACATTCTGTTTCATCAATATTCATGTTAAATAGCTTGTCTAAGAACAGCTTCATTATCTTCACGGCTTAGGAGGAAACAAACCCGGCTAAATTATTTCTAATCCCTGCATTAAACTTGGGTATTTCTCAGAGAATACAATAAATTGCCCTCAGCTGCTTGACTGTGCTTGCAGACCTTTGCATTCCTGTAGGAGTTTCAGTGAGTGACAGCGAGGTGACGGCTCACGTGTCAGTCGCTCTTCGGGAGGTGAAAGGCAGCAGGACGGGTTGCGTGATTGATTGCTGTGCTGATGTAACTTGGACTGGATTACACCCATGCAGCTGCACAGCAACACAGAGTGCTGGGTATGGTACTTAATGGAGAGAAAGTCAGGGACAAGGTTTGAAGGATGGCGATAGATAGCTAGATCTGATAGATGGTAAAGACAGTGAGAGAAATTTGGAAAGCAAGACAGAGAGAGCCATGGAGGGAGACTGAGCAGGAGAATGAGGGTGGAGAGCGGCTGATGGTCAGTGATGGATCCAGGAGGATCGCTCAGCCTTGACGAGCTGTGAGCAACTGATCCAGGGCATTGATGAGGAACCCATGTGAGGCAATCATCAGTGTTTCAAGAATGATGCTGGAGGGTAAATGTTGATGGCAGGACAATAGCCTATAGAAAGGTTCAGAGTGTAACAGACATCACGTTTATGACGAACAGTTAGTTGCAGGGTGCCCTTGAGGAATAAAACACTTTAGCCTGTGGCAGGGATGAGAAAAGAGATACACGCTCTTTGTTTATGGTATCCATTTCATTTCCTTTTTAAGGCACATTGCTCTCTTGAAAAAATACCCATGATTGTCAGTGAAGTCTTGGAGAGCTCCAACAGAGTCTACAGAGAGCAATCAGTTCAAGTCTTGTCAAGGGATTTGGTGTCAAAATTAGAGTAACATGAAACACAGCTTTAGATTTGCAGTCACAATCTCAGTCACAGCACTTTTACCCAAGAGACCAGGGGCTCAATCCTGTGTGAAGCCGGTAGTCACTGACGATTGTTTGAAGAGGAAGTCATTTTAAGCCAAACTTTGACACGTTCTGAAAGTGTGCTCAGTAGTTTTACTGTCTAATCCTATCCAAGTAGTTTTGGCACCTTTATTGTGTTAAGTACAACCTGGATTTTCTGAGCATATTCATTAAAATGCAGAAAGAGAAGGGGGATCTTCCATGTAAATGAGATGAAGAATTTATGATGGGTGGGCCCCTCTTGGGTGACCTTGCGGCCTGGAGCTCCGCCAGAAACAACAAACAGGCTCCATTAGCAGTTTGAATGAAGGCATACACTGACAGGCATTGGTCTGATGGGTCCATAAACATATGGTATAAATGTGACAAATGATTACCTTATTTATCAGATTGAGTAAAGCAGCATTGTCGCAGTGTTGTGAATGGGATGTCTGGAAGAAAATTTAGATGACATATGTAGAAATCTAAAAAAAACAGTTCAACTCAGTTTTATTTATATAGAGGAGGGCAAGGGGGCTTTACCATGAACACATACAACAAAGTTTCAACCATTTAAATGCATTCACATGGGTGAAATCTGTAGATGAATTTACACTATTAAGTGTGATAATTATTAAGATCATGGGTTATGACATGTACAATTATTTTGCTGCTATTTAACCTCATATTTTATTCGAGCAACTGACTGTCTTTATTATTCAATTACTGACGTAATTGACGTAAAATGTAAAGTAATGCAGAAAGGTCTAAAAATAACTTGTCTTTAAATACAGTTTTCGTTCAAACAACAGAAATTAAGATGTATGCTGTTCCATAAATATATATTTTATTTTCCAAATTAAGACCATTCTACATTTTATCATTCTCTTAGTTGTCTGGTAACAAATCCTCAAAGCTCCCCTACTTTACAAACTTTTTCTATTCCTTTTAGGGTATTTTAATCAAGATACTGGATCATTGAACTAAATCAAGTGTTAGGTAACACAGAGGAGTTATTCTTTGATGGTGTTTCTGTGCTCAACAATTCTTGGTTTTAGCTCTCAAAATGTTGTACCAGTGTACGCTTTGCCTCATGGGCATGTGATGATCCCTTTGATTTTTTTAAAATCTTTTTTATGAGGACAAAGATGTTTGAAGTAATGTCTCTCTTGTAGTTTGAATTGCACTGAGCGTCTGCACTGCATTCAGAATTCACTTTCACCCTCTTTCGTTTTGCTGTTGAAAAGAACTTAATGCGTCGGGGCAGTATCTTTTTACATTTCCGTGCAGAATGTTTTTGTCTTTTCAAAGACACCCAATTACAGATGACAAATTAAGTATAGCATTTTTGGGTTTAGGGATCACTGAAAGAAGAGATTATAACAAAATTGGCAGCATAAGGATGTTAGGATCAGGATGTAATCAGTGTCAGAATCAGTATTCCTTTATTTGTCCCACGAACGGGGACATTTCTGTGTCTCAGCAGCCAAAGGACAGTTCAATTTAACAATAAACAATGTTAACAATAGTAAAAAATGAACAATATAATAGAAAGGCTAGAAACAGAAATAGACTTGTATATACACAGTATGTACAATATAAACCCTGTGGGAGTGTATTTTTGTTAATATATAATAAATATGGGTATGACAATTGCCCAGCTAGTGCAAACCAAAATGAGAAATGTGTTATGTATAGAGTTTTTATTGCACGGTGCACAGTGAGATGTACATGGAGCAGTGCTGGTTGTACAGCCTGACAGCAGCAGGAAGGAAGGACCTGCGATACCTCTCCTTCACACTCTGAGGGTGTATCAGTCTATCACTGATGGAGCTGCCCAGTGCTGAGATAAAGACCTGCAGGGAGCGGGACTCCTGCACCAGCCGTTATGACAGCTTATCCATCATCCTGCTCTCTCCCACCACCTGCACTGGGTCAAGAGGGCATCCCAGGGTGGAGCTGGCCTTCTTAGTAAGTTTATCAAGTCTCCTCCTGCCTGCTGCTGAGATGCTGCTGCTACAGCAGATCCTCCATATAAAACATAGCTGATGCCAGCACAGAGTCATAGAAGGTTGTCAGGAGGTCCCCATGCACTCCAAAGGACCTGAGCTTCCTCAGCAGATGGAGTCCGCTCTGACCTTACTTGTATGTAGCTGCGGTGTGATCAGTCCAGTCAAGTTTATTGTTCAGGTGAACTCCAAGGTACTTGTAAGATGTCATGTCATCCTGTCTGTTCCCAGGATGTTCACCTGTGAGCAGGGTTGTCTGTGCCTGCGGAAATCCACCACCAGCTCTTTGGTCGTCCCTGCATTGAGCTGAAGGGTTGTTCCACTGGCACCAGTCCATGAAGTCCATGCTCTGTCATCCCCGTCCCTAATGAGGCTGACAATAGGACAGTCGTCAGAGGGCTTTGGTAGATGGCAGTGGGGTGATTGGTTGGAAAAGTCTGCAGTGTACAGGGTGAACAGGAAAGGGGCCAGGACTGTTCCCTGTGGGGCCCCTGTACTGCAGACAACTGTGTCCCACACACAGTCCTCACATACTGTGGCCGGTTGGTGAGGCAGCCGAGGATCCAGGACTTGAGGTCGTTGGTCCACACCAGTGTGCTCCAGTTTCATTTGAAATGACAACAAATAGATTAGGCAAATGCTGATCCAAAGTTGCCACCTGTTGAAGAGCCCCATCTTCAACTGTTCTGATGCTGTGAGTCAGCAGTAGTTCATTATGATCATGCAGCCATGGGTTGCTATAGCTACAGGCTGGTAAAATATCGATGAGAGCATCATGGAGCAGAGGAAAAACTGTAACTGCACTGTCAGCACAGGCTCTGAAAGATAATTTGTGCAAGGAGCCCTCTTCGTTTGATGCTAAGTGACAAGCCAAAGGTTTCCGCTGGGGAAGAGAATAAACAAGAGCAGCATTGTCACTGAGCTAACTGAAGCACAGTAGGCACTGCACCTGGAGGACGCAGGCTGCCTTGTACATGGAGTGTGTTATATGGTGTTTGCCCCTACAGAGCAGGTTTTGGTTCAAGACTTGCAATAAATGAACCGTTTCAGCTTTGACTCAAACGTCCTTTCACATTTCAAAACATGAACAACACAGACGAACATAAAGGTTCAGTCGAAATCAAACAACTTATTCCGGGTATATTTTGGCATTTGTGACCATATTTTGAAATCTACTCTAATAATAGATCCTATTGAATTCAACGACATTTTGGGACGATGTGTAAAACGTGAATATAGTGTAAAGACAAGATATTTCATGTGCAAATTGCCAATTTTGTAAATATATGCTTATTCTGAATTTGATACCAGCAACACATTTCAACCAAATTGAGACAGCGTAGGATAGAAAACTGGGTGGAGTGCCCTAAAATCACCTCTTTGGAACATGTTCCACAGGTAAACAGGTTCAGAGTGTTGTGACTGAGTATGAAAGGGGCATCACCGAGAGGCTCATATGGTCCCATGCAAGGATGGGACCAGGGATACCACTTTGTGGAAAAACTGCCTGGACAAATATTTGAAGAACAACATTTCCAAACAAACAGTTGCAAGGAATTTAGGGATGTCTCCATCTCCAATCCATAATCTCATGAGGTTTCTGGATAAAACAACAAAAACTGGCACGGCTGGACAAAGGACATTACTTTATTGGCTCACAAACACATATGAAAACAGTTGTTCATAACACTCCATCTTCAAGTTAAGACCCTGCTATGCAAAGCCGTACATTATCATCAGCCAGAAACACCCAATTGTTCCTGGAAATCTTGCACGTCATGTTCTCTAGGCTAAAGACGATAAGGCCCATCCAGATTGTTACCAGGGAAAGGCTCAAAGACCAGCATCTGTGGTGATATTGAGTTGTTATAGTAGCCATGGCATTGGTAACATGCACATCTGTTAAAGCTCCACAAATACTGAAAGGTACACAGAGGTTTTGGAGCAACATGTGTTGTCATCAAGTCGATGTACAGGGACGTCCTTGCTCAATGCAGCAAGACAATGCCAAGCCTCATACTACACGTAGTTACAGAGACGTGGGTGCTAGACTGGCCAGTCTGAGGAATAATATGACGCCAAATTGTTGAGAAACTGAAATGATATATTATAGGAAGAATGAGCAATTAATAGTTTTTAAAGAATTAACAATTAGTTCCTCAGCTCTCAGATACTGACTGTTGATAAAAAAGAATCGGTGATGTAACACAATGGTAATAATGCCAGTATTACAGTTCTTTTTGAAATAGTTGCAGGCATCAAATCTGTATGAGTGTATATTTACACAGCACAATAATGTTAATCAGTTTGAACAATAAATTTCATGTCTTTGTGCTGTATTTAATGATATAGAGGTCGAAGAAAAGGTTTTGAAAATGATTGCATTTTTTTTAATTCCAATTAACACAGCATACAAAATCTGTTTGGGAATCAGTGGCTGACAAAAGAAAGTTGCAGTTAGACTGTGCAGTAGTATATATATATATAGACGTTTGTGTTTAGTTGATATAAGAGTTGGCGTGCAAATGGGTTTGTTTTTGATCCAGGTCCAAGAGCTGCAATCTTGACGTGATTCAGTGCATTGACATGCGTCTGTGGACTCAGGCTGATATATTCCGTCTTTGAGGAAATTAATTTTGCATTATTTTTTTTCCCTTTTAATCAGGGCCAAATAGTCTGCATTAGTCTGCATCCCCATTCTGAATAGTGATGAGCTGGGGAGAAAAATGGTTTTCCATTAAATCAATGTCTACAATGATTTGTATGACATTCAGTTTTTTTTTTTTTTTTTGCCATTGGCTTATTACCTCTATGCAAGTATACAACAAGATGGAAACCACCTCTGCAGTTATGTGCTCAGTCTGTGAGAAGATTCCATTATGAGTATTTCATGCCTCGGGCCTGTAATCTGTTTTGCTTCCCCCGTTGCTACATTTCACCTCTATGATGTCAGGCAGGTTTATGGTCAGCAATCACTCTTAAGAACAATAGGATCAAGGGTCAGCTAGAGCCCTTCTCTCAGCGAGACCGTGCAATGTCACTCTCAAGATGAGCCCTGCTCTCCCTCCACCCATGCTTATTGTCTGAAATATCTGCTCGCTGTGCCACTTTTGACATGTAATCTACTGCAGGCAGCAGCAGAGAGGGAGCCTGATGATAAATCTTCTCTGGGGCTGAGCATGTTTTATGGGTATCACGTCCTTACCGCTAAACTATGCTTGAGTGTTCCCTCAGCACTTGGGCTGAATGTAAAACAGCTCAGAATGGAGGGCAGCCTCTGAGGGAGCCATGTGTTTTCTGGTGCCCACCAAGTTATTTAACCATAAAGTCTTTTAAGCCCAACAGGGAAGGCATTTCTGCAGCTTGTGCCAGAATGTCAGCCAAAGATAGTTCTGAATCCCTTGACAAGAAAAAGACTTCTCAACTGCATAAAACTGACATGCTGTGCAATGTATAGACCGCCTGTGCTATACAAGTTGTTCATATTTTTTAAACAATGTATTGAGCCCTATTTGCATGACAAGTATTACCAGCTGGCCTCATGTGATTCAGAGATGACGTGATGACATTTCATGTGGTGCATTTGAGCAAAGTTTGTATTTCACTCATATTTACTGACATTATCTCCAGTAACCAAGGTATCTGTTCTTCAAAAGCCACGTTATTAATATAGCTAGAGCTAATAAACCGGCTCTCTGCATGTGTTACAAGCATAAATACACATTTGAAGCTAATTCAGATCAAGCACCAGATGCTTTGTGGCTGTTCTTGTATTTAACAACCTTTCATTGCTGCTAACCTTCTCTGTCATGCCTTTTAAAGTCCAATATGGCAGACCTCACAGCACAGCTGTTGACTGCTGCCAAACGGATTCTGAGCCATGCTCACCTATGTGTTTGGCAAAGTAAGGTGGGTAATTTGCAGGGGAATTTTACTTTACAAATTATGAACGTGACTGGCTGCACAGGCTTCAGATAGCAGAGGACCTCCACAGTTGCAAGACATCCCCCTGATAATACTAGTGCCATGCGAATAGGGCTTTGGAGTCACTATAACCCTGATTGGGATTAGTGAAGTAAAATATGTAATTTGCAAAGTAAAGTTCCCCTGGAAATTACCCTCCATATTAAACTAACACAGAGCCCACAATTAATATTACTATTAGTCCCGTGAGAACCGGAATCTCAGTGATTTGGTGTCATCTTTTTTCCTGCTTCCAGACAACTGACAAGTATTACATCTTGATCGCAGCTCATAATGTGTTCGACGGTCAGCATCTGAGTTCAACATCCATAAGGCTGAGAGACGCAGAAGAGTGAGATCTGAAAAAGAAAGTTCAAAATTGGTGTCACGGAGCATAAAACCGGTGAAAAAAACGCACTTTTTAAAATGTCGAACTGTGTACCAGCTACAGATCAGATGATAAATGTGACTCACACCTGCTCTCTCCACCAAAAAAGCTGGGATCGGAATGGGTGAAAAAGTGTGAAGAATTGCACAACAAACACAATTTCAACACCTAAAAGCATTATTCAAAACTCTGTGAGATCAGTTTTGCAATCAGCAGGAAGGTTAGACCAATATCTCTCCTGTGCATTTTAATGATGGAAACATTTCAGCAGACCGGCTCGAAATGTTCGCTCTCTTGCGATGAACAATTCTTTTACCAACATTAGTTCCTGGATCTACCCAACTCTGCCTCAAATATCAAATATCTCAAAAAAAAAAAGAAGATGAATCATCTCCCTTTCTGAGAGGAAATGTTTTTAAGCCTTGTGAGCCCTGCAGAGGTTTACATTTCTCATCATTAAATTCCATGCAGTCACCACGAATCATGTGCGTGGATGTACGCAGGCACGCACACATGCGCACACTTTAATGATGAGAAGAGACAACAAGGTCTGCATTTTGCCCTTTCTGGAATTCAGGAGTTCAACTTAGAGTCTCTCTAGTATGGAAAACACGGCAGGCAAATTAGAGCGGAAAGTGTCGCGCCATTGTTGTAACGACAAAGGCTATGACAAGATAGACTTGTTAATCGTTACATCTTTCCCCCTAGTTACATAAAGTTTTCATGGCGCTCTCGCTGCCTATTCACAACAAGGTTTTCTCTTTTACTGTGCGACACGTCAGTCACCCTGGCCCAGATTCATTGCGTTTGAATGACAGAGGTTTCTATTTGTTTGAATGAAAGAGGGTGCAGGCACACAGGCGTGTTTGATGGAACACAGCCGAGGTGCCGTTGATGATTGCTATTTACAGAAGTGTTTATGTCAGACATGCAAAAAATGATCCAGCGTATTTTAACTGCTCCTTGCCAGCTCTCCCACAGAACATTCTGAGAAATCGACCACATCTTTTCTTACCGCCAGGAAGTTTGCTCTTTTTGCACTCATCCTCTCTTCCCTAAGCCAATAGTCTTTTTTTTTTTTTACATTTTACAAACTCGCAAACTGCTTGATTGCTTCAAGAATTATAATAATGTGAATTATTTGGCCCCTGACAGCTGAAAATGGAATCACATTTCTCTACCCTCACCTCTACAGTGGAAATGAGACTGAACAATGTTACCTTGTACCTCCGCTGGACACATCCCAAACCATGTCTATGGGACTGAGAAATCCCACTGAAGTCAGTAATTAAATTTGTTTTACCACACAGAACCTTCTGGAGGACGCTAATGAAATAAAAACCAATCCCCGGTCCATTTATTCCACACAGTTCACTTCATTCCGATGTCATTACCAGCTGCGTTTTTCTTAACACTAGTCCCCAGAACTGCTGGTACAGCCAGTGCATTTCAAAAATACAAATAAATAATGAAAACAAAATACATAAGGTGAACAACACATATGACGAGCTATTTGCGCTTGCTTTGAGACCATCTGTTCATAACCTTCCATGGATTTTAAATTGACGTGGTAGAAAAACGAGATTCCCAAAAGAAATGTAATAGAAATGCATGCAGTGCAGCCAGTTTCGTACTCTTTTTGCTCCTCCCAAAGTTGAAACCAGTGTGCCTGGAGGCGGATGTTGGCAGCCCTTTTTTTTTAACATTTCTGGAGTCCTGTCAGCACACTTGCAGTGATGTGCGCCAGCCATTTTAATATGGATGATAGAGATTCCCAGAATGATCACTTACAACTAACTTTGTAGCCTAGTAATAGATAATTACATATCGTATACTTAGAATAATTATGTTGTTCAGTTTTCTGGATACAGTGCTTTCATTCATGCACAGGAAAATGCCACAACCAACCCAACAAGCAGGATAATGATGTTACCGTTTTCAGTGCACTGATGTCATTTTAGAAACTGAAGTTGCAAATATCTGTCAATATATTTCACAAGTGTTTGATAACCAAAGATTGTAGTGGTTGGATTTTTTTTTTTTTTTTTTTTTTTTTTTTTGCTTGCAACCAAAAATCAGGCATCAGTCGGTCTCAACACAGTAGCATACTACATACTAATAAGTCTTTTTACTCTGTGATGACACTGGAGGAAAGCTCACTGTATCTTCAGTTTTATTTGAAGTCATCCACTGGGGATAACAGATTTTTTTTTCCTCCTCTTACTAACAGCTATGAGCCATGATTTCAATGTGGCACAGAGTAATGTCTTTGTTGTTTTGTCAGTATTGATTTTTAGTGACATTAGTCACAATTTCCATCCTTTTAGTAATTGTTGCTCTGCGTCATCCCACCTCCAGCCAACATCCAACAACAGGCTCGGATTCTTAGCTTCCCTGAGACAGCATACGGTAAAGCCACTCTATGAATGAGTGACCACGGTGCTGAGCTTTACTGTCCGCTACAGCGAGCAACAAGGTCAGAGCTTAAACACCAAACAGTAGTGTCTGTCATATCATAAAGTCTGTTCCATGGAAGTCAGCTGCTCTGCCACATCACAGTTTGTCATCACAGCCACAGGTCTATCTGAGCTGCTCCACTTTTGGAAATTGTGTTGGAAAGAAGGAGGCGACTCATGCAGTTGTGTGTGTCATCAAGCTGCAGCCTCTAGTTGCACAAAATTTAATCATGGTACCCACACGAGGTGAGCGTAATTGGCCGCTGTTTTGGTAATATGCGGCACATCCTACAAATTAGAGGCTGTAATTGGAACAAACATACCGGTCCTGCTGTCTTCGGGATTGGCAGCAGAGATTTAATCAGCCAAAGATTGGGTCTTATCCATTCTACAAGACAGTTTGGATCACAGAAGAATATGTTGCTTAAAATGATCCTGGGGGAACCGTTCAGCCAGTAACCAATGAAAAATGTGAATATTAACAGTAATTAATATGTGCATTGAAACATATACACAATATACTTACAGGAGTGAGGAGAAATTGAATCATGCACTGGCTTCTGCATGATTGCAGCTTACAAACAATGCACAATCATGCTGGCCCATTTTTTGTCCATTTTGTCTATTTCTTTGCTACTGCTTTTTCTAAAAGCTTTTTTTGCACCACATTTGCAATGGGTTGCAGTTATCTCAAAGCGCGATGTTTTGTTCTGTTCTGCTTTGTTTAGAGAGTCTTTCCAAAGAAACAAAAGTCTGCTGCTCTCTCTAAGTAAAGCTAGTGGGCTATGGGGAGCAAGGTGACCAGTTAAAAAGGTGATTTAGACATTTCAGTAAACGGGAGAACTGTAATTGTTGCATGAACACATAAAGTAACTTACGACAGGACTAATGACAGATTCTGAATAACACAGCGCATTGCGTTTTTCTAAGAGTATTGCATAAATGTTACAATATTCTCAAGTTCTCAGCCCCACTCAGGAGCGCACTGTACACCTTTGGGCATGATAAGGTGGATGAAAAGAGACAAATTTCTTAGAGGGCAAGTAGGACAAATTATAGTGGATCACAGCGTTTGTGTGTTCTCTGTTGTATTGCTGTTTGAATGTAGACTATACTGTATATGGCTATTAAAATGCTATGTCTGGTAGGTCTATGCGGCTAAGTTCTGTGATATTAATGGACAAATTGGCTGTCAAAAAAGAAATCTAGCATAAACTCTGCCACTGTATATACTTAACCCACTCATGCCTTTTAGATTAGACATGGATTGATATGTGTGTGATGTGACATGAAAGAAACATCCTTTTTATCTTAAGAAGATGAACTATAAGTTTAAGTTCATAATAATATTTACTTTGGCCAGCATTTCTCTCTCAATATCTATAAAATATCGCATTCACATTGATTTCTGCTTTCCAAGCTCTCAGCCAAACACCTCTTCCCTTGTGGCTGCAATTTAAACATTGAAAGCATTTCTTATACGCCGCCTCAGGCCTATGGTATTCAAGTAAATACCACTTACATATTCCCTTTTTGATACACAGTAAAAACATTTGAAGTCAAGTAAAAAAAGAGAAGCTGAGTAGCTTGAACTTCAGCATAAAGAAAACATGAACATACATGGAGATGTAGGGCAGCTACCATCCTAAATTTAAAGCATTCAACCTACTTAAAAATCACTCTTTTGTCTTTCCACTGAAATGAAATTCAGGGTTTAAACACGAAATTCTTAATAAAACCCAGATTCTAGTAAACACACAGATTGTAGTAGTCCCTCAATTATTTTATATTTTATCATTTGATTGTAAGAAAACCTTTTATTCCTGAAAAATGCACATGTGCTGATTGTTTAGCAACGGAGCGAGATACAGTTAATTATTTAGTTGTTTAGTCGAAGAGGAAGAGTGTATTCCTGCTACATGAAAGCAGACGTTCTCTCACAGGCTAGCATCTCCTGCAGTATACCTGACCTTTGCTCAAAGAAGAGCATACACTGATTAAGTGATGCCTTGTTATATATACCGTTGAAAAGTATTTTCTATTGAAAAAAAAAGGCCTGTATTTATGTATCTGGTCCTTTTAGTCCCTGGAATGTTTTTATTTGGGGGAGGTCTGTTGAGTTGGATGATGCCTCTGTTGCAATGCAGATGAATTGTGCTAGTAGATGGTGGTGGGCTATCATGTGTTAAACAATGTTTCATTTGCTGTGAGTTACCATGTCTGAATAATTCCATGAGAGATGGGTGGTGTATATGACCGGACAGGAAAATAGAATATTGATTCACTCATTCAATCATTCAGTTATTCATGCAGTACTGGTTGGCGTACTAGGTTACAAGTTGGGTAAAATATGGTCGGTACTAAGTGGATAGCCAGCCTATTAATTATTATAGTAAGTTAGCTAATAGCCGAGAAGGTGGCTTTGGTCTGTATGTGTGCGATTCATAATTAATAACTATTGTGCGCCAGGGCCCATTATAATAGCCTTCACTGGGGCTCATCATAACTTCCCTAGGCCACTTAGCTCCAGTATAAGCTTCTTCAGTGGTTCCCAACAGGGGATCTCAAGATAAATCTGGTGGGTCACAACATGAGCAGCAGAAGAGAAAAGGAACCAAAAAACAGATTTCTGCTTCACATAATCTGCATATTTTTCAATTCTAATTCTATTGAGAATTATCATAATTATATATATTATGATATTTATTATCATTTTCCCTCCATGGGTGTCTCAAAATAAAATGTGGGTTAAACTGGTCCCAACTGATCATGTGGGTTTGCAAGCAGATATTGCTTTATCTCATTTATTTATTTCATTTCTATATAGTCTGGTGACCCATCATAGTTAGTCAGTTATAGGACAACTTTCTTGTTGTACTGAGCCATCATCTGTTTCCTGTGAGTTCAAAGCTCTAAAAAAGAGGCATTTTTTATGTTTCAAAGTGCACATGTTACAATCACAAGTGCTGTCACTCGATTGGAGCAATTCCCTGTGGCTCTGTAGTGTACGAGGTTGCAGAGTAATTGAATTTGGGTCATAATTAAAAAGTGCAAGGAGCCATGTGATCTCTTCCCGTGCCTTTCATCTTTGTAATAGCATAGCAGTTTACATCTAAGAAGCAACACTTTCATCACTGAAATAAGTAATTTATAGTGGTCTTCCATGCTTTATGTGCCATGTAAAGTACAGAAACAGAAGCCTATTAAATTGGATATGCATTTTAATTTGACATTGACTGGAAGAAAACACAGATGAGCTGAGGATCAGTCATGGAGAGAGCTGGCTAGGAGGATGGGCACTAAAATGGCACTGATGACGGGATTAATACGTTGTATTAACAGTTTAGCATGGAGACTTACAATAGTATCCAAGGAAGTTTTCTAAATTTAGAGAAAATGGTACCTTTGATTGTTCATGTGAAGACAAGTTAAGGCGAGCCTCAGCTTCCACTCTTCTGTACAAGCATAGTTCATGTGTTTTCAGCACAATATCATTAGACAGCACTGCAGCTGTGGAGTCGTAACCTCTGCATTATTCAGAACAGTAGTGGTGTAGTGGGACAACACAGGCTCAAAGAGTCAACGGGAGGGACTTAGCATGACAGAGAGAGTGAAACCATGTAACAGATTGCAGCATAAATGAGCAAGGGAGCTATCGGAAATGAAATTAGATGACAAAAGGGGGGAAAGACAAAGAGTGAGCATCTACAGTGATCCATAGCTCTGGAAATGACTGGAATAGCTGTCGAAATATTGCACTACTTTACCATACGTGATGTTTCTAGTGAAGACGGGATTATTTGTCACATGTATTATCTGTGCACTGGGCTTTTGTTTGATGCTTGCACTGCTGGCTGTTATGTATGCTGTTACTTAAGGCATCAGCGAATGTGGAATGTACTGACTAAACTGGGTTGCTGCTGCCAACTTTAAGTTTATTTTTTGTTGTCACTTTTACCCCTGTGGTTTGTCACCACTTAATATTCAGGCCAATTACCTGACAACAATCCACTGTAGTAGATAACAACCACCACAGGTGTGGTATAATCCATCCTCCATGTCTCATGTGTTCCCCGTTTGCAGACTGTGCAGGTTCCAGCAACATGACCATGAATCTTGTGATCTGGTTTTGTCAAACATTGTGTCATCTCAATGAGGAACACAGCATTATCAGACAGAAACAGTTCGAGGCTATCTGGACCATGTAGATTCCCTCATCAAGATGGAGCCTCACTGGATGCGCATCACTCATCATACAACTTCTTCTCCTGGCATTATGGAATAGTTACGCTTTTTTTCCTTATTGTATTGCTTGATGCCGAGCATGCTACTTTTATGGTTCAGGAAAATACCAGAAAAGGTTTAAGAGAGGAGTAAAAACACAATTAAAGCATTCTGAATAGAAATGTACCATGTAACAATTGTGTGACAATGCGCATGCATAGTAGAATTATAATGTTAAGGGAAAAAGGTGTTTTAAACTTTATTTTGGTACAGAGTCAATTAACTTTTGAGAATTTATTTTGTATCACATTTCACTGGAGAATGTGTTCTAGTGTCTCAGTGACCAGTTTAAGGGAAATTATGGCTCCATCTCCACTCTCTTAGATAGAGGCGTAGTCTTGAAATAGCTACCCATGTGCATTGCCAGGATGGCTGGCATGTGGCAAGACTTGCCTAAAAGGACTTTGTGAATACTCTGCAATTAGGCAGCTCAAACTAATATAATTAACAATTCCCATTGGTCACCGTGTTTGTAGCAGAAGCCCTAGCACTACTAGCTCTCAATGAAAGCCATGGAGAGTACCATAGTTGCCAAATCCAAAATAAAGATTTCATTCTATTCAGAATTTACTTGGAGTTCTCTCTTGCTTGTATCGTGCTTCAGACTGGTGAGACTACATCTCTCCCACTGAGCTGTGGTCTGGATTGATCTTGGACCCAGTTTAGGAATGGGACTACAGCAAAAACTGCACTGCACTGAGCTGGGCTTCACATTTGTCCTTTGTTAAGGTTTTTTTAAATTGTGTGTCAGCGAGGTCCTTCCGGCCTTATGTCCTGAGTGTCGACTCTTTAGGAAAAATTGCACCACCTGGGTTGACAGCCGGTCGCTCAGATAAGCTTATCTAGTAATAGTGTCGTCAGTACAGGCCCAGTGTGCGACACTGAAAGGACTGTTTTAGAGAACTTAAGGTTAGTTATCCTGTAACCCCTGTTCCCCGATAACATGTCTCACGAGAAGCACCCACCTTGCATAAACTGAGGTGGGCTTATCTTGAATGATATGTGATGCTGAGTCAATCACTTTTTTTTATGGGAGACAAGGGACTCTGCCTTGATGGCTGCAGGGTAATGAGACAGAAGCCTCTGAGGATAATGGCAAGAGAGCATTCAGCCTGGTGAGACAGCAATGTCATGAGTGTAGGAGTTACAGGAGGAATAACCACACGTTATCTCTGAGATTTTGGCAGCAGCTGATTGGTAAAGAAGAAATAAAGCCCTGGAAATGAACCCAGACTGGCCAATCATGTTCAAGCCGCAGACACAACACCAGTACTGACACATGTGACGTGTACGCGTGAACTTAAAATGTGAGTAACAAAGGGGTATATTAATAAGTTCTGCTTGAATTTATACAGTAGCTGCACCACACGCACACATACGCATATACACTCTGGTATGTATCCAGATGGCCAGACCAGCACTGGTTCTTGAGGTTCCTCTGTCTCAGAAACAGGATTAAATGCTGCATTTTTTTTTTCTACACCTCAGATACTTTTAAAGTCATTTCTGAAGCTTGCAGAAATTGGCGAGTAGTGTCAGAGTGCAGACGGGCAGTCAAATGAAACAACCTGCCAGTCAACAGTGAACAACGAGAAGCAGGATCCTGTTCCATTAGTTTTTTGGGGCTCTTCTGCTCCACTGCATCTCTTCTTCATAACACTGAAATCATTCTTTATGTAGTTTTGATTGGTTTCAAGGGACCCATGAGCATTATTATGTCTGTGTGATCACTGAGGCACAGCCTTTTTGATCATTATTTATGTTGAAAAGACACTGTTCCTTTTTTAATGGGCCTGCAGACGGTTTGGGTTCATTTCATTTACAACTATTTAATTCCCAAAGTTGTGTCAGTGCTTCTTCCTAACACCAACGCGATGTACCGTGCTCCACTCCGACAGTTTATTCATGATGGAATGTTCAACAGTAGATGCCAAAGACCTCATCTCATTACATGAATTGCTTCAAGAACATTGGACCTGATACACTCACTCAGTCAAGACATTAGCAAAATCTATCAGCAAAACAGCGCTGGAGAAGGAAGCTGTTATACAACCTTTGACTCTCTGGACATTGCAATTTATCTTACTTCTTCAACATCTAGGTTGTGTTTAAAGACAATGCACTTAGAGTGATGGGATGAATTTCCATTATCGGGATAATCATGAATGTCCTCACACCAGTGACTTCAACAACCCCCTAAACTGATTTCTTTAAAGACTGTGTTTTGGTGAAAACAAATTATTAACTTAAACAATATATATATATATATATATATATATATATATATATATATATATATATATATAGATAGAGAGAGAGAGAGAGAGAGAGAGAGAGAGAGAGAGAGAGAGAGAGAGAGAGAGAGAGATACATATATATTTACAGAATGTACTGCAAAGTGATTCCAGTATGTGGTTACATTTTAAGAGTTTTACTCATATTTTGATGGTTATCAGGATAATAGGGTGAATTGCAATTATTTTGTCCAGGACAGTCAGGATGACATTTTTTCATGTCGTACCATGCCTAATGTGTTCCATGCAACAAAGTGCCACCAAGTGAATAAAATCCAAATCATTATACAGCCTATGTGCAGAACAGCAGTCCATTTATAGTTCGCCAACAACAGTAACACACTTTTCTATCATCAGGCTCATCTCTTAGAATACACATGTGATTCTGTGGGGATATGTACAAATAGCCGTCTCCTGGAATTACGTGCATTTCAACCCATAAGAGGCAAATTTCGAGTTTGTACATCAGAGAAGGCCAGGCTCACAATCATCGGTGATTACCCACTTGGCCTGGGTTCACACTGAACGTGGCTTTGCAGTGTCTGTGTGCATGTTTTTAAGGCATCTACCACACTGACATGAGTCCCTGGTGCATTCACTTGCACCATTTTTTTGTTGTTGTGGTTGTTTTTGTTTTTTATCTAGACTTGTTTGTTTGGTCGGGGTGGCTTTCATCCTCTGTAATTTGCTCTTGGCAGTTCATTTTTCAGTCAGAAAATAATTTGCTTAGAACAGAATTGCAAGATAGCTGTATTCAGGTGTGAGTTATATGTGAATATACAAGGGCTAATGCTCACGCTGAGTGTAATCCCAAGTTTTAGTCAGCAAAATCATAACAAGAGCCTCACGATTATTATTATTATGATTTTTGCTTACTGTATTTATTGATTGAGGCATATGTGTGATGAGATCAGACTATGTGGTTTTCCCAGAATGTGGTGTATACTGACTTTCCCAACAACAAATATTTGAAAAAACAAAGTTGTGCCAGTTTGAGAAAAAGATCTTAAGACTTATTTAATCCTGTTTGGCTGAACAAATACTGAATTCAGCCAAGAACATGTCCCAAATACAAGTCAACCCTGTATCCCCAGTTTACCCCATCTACCCAGTCATCTCAGCTCCCTTATGGCCTAACAGATTTTGACTCAACAGATAGCATACAAATGTGTCCTGTTTAGTTTGGGGAAGTGGCACTCATTCAGCTGGGCCATGTCAGGGCGTTCAATCTAATCTGCACTTCTCTTGACATATTGGCTTACGCCTGTTGTGCGCTGCGCCATTTGACAGTCAAAATCAATGCGGCTTAAGTAGAGATCCTGATCCAGCAGCAATCACGTCAGCACGGCCCATATTCTTAGTCCTTAACCCCTGCTGCCGATATTCATACCTCGACGTACACCGCATCATTTTCAATCAATTTCATCTTTCCCTTATGAAAAAAACTCACGACGATTTAAAGCAGCCGGCGTGATAGTAACCTATGGCGATGTCTCTTGGGGGTAAAAATTCCATTACCATGTAAAGCAGCTTCCATTTCTTTCCTCCCTTTCCTTTAGTTTTACTGCAGATGCATTCAACAGGTAACTTGGGCTTGGAAATGATTGAAAACCTTAGACCTGGGGATGTGACTTAAATGGCTTTGTCAATACCCAGGAGTATAGTTTGCTTACACGTTATATATTAAGTATTTCATCATAACGTCTAGGTTGTGGTTTGCAGAGGGCCAACTGGATGAGAAAAGGAGACTTTATATTATTTGTTGCACTCCCTTCAGCTGTGTGACCCACAACAGATTCAATAACATGTTTATTCACAGTATTTCATAGTCAGAAGGCTTAGCTTTGACATTTCACAAATGTGTTTTGATTTTGAGTGATCGTTGACAGAAACTTGTGTTTGCGTCTCTGTCTCATCATGTCTAATATCTGTTTTCAATCATTTATGTGTAGCTTTTGCGGAGCATTGTGAAAATACAGACATTCAGCATGAATCCCCTGGAAAACAGCTGTCTTGTATGATTTGCAACTTAATCAAGTTACACCGAGATAAGTTTATGAGTCGTGGTAAACAGCCTTGTAAACAGAAACATCAGTAATTCAAGGAAAACCCTAACCCAACGTTGCAGCAACCTTTGGCTAACTGCTGCCTGTTGTGCTAACTGCAGGACTAGCTCCTTTTCTGAGCATGCTTTATGTGCCGCAGGGCCCCTTTAAGGCCGAATTTAGCTTAAATCTTCTGTTTCCTTTTCTTTTTTTCTTTGTAATCATCCTCTGATTCAATTTGCCATCTGTAATTGTTCCTGGACCTCTGGACTGTGATGAAACCTAAACCACCCCAACAGCATGTGATGGCAATCACCGAAGCGGGCCAGTGAACTAACAAAGAAGGCACTTGTGTGATGTCATCCGTATCATCTTTGTTTTCCATGTTTTTTTATGAACGCAAAATGTAGTCTGGACACGGGGGCTGACAGTGACCAGAGCTTTGCTGGGGTGTTAAATAAAGTCACTATTCTTTATATTTACAAGAATAATTGAGATGATATGGGTTAGGTAAATTAGCCAAAATAATTTAAGTCACTAGTGCTGGTATACCATAGGTGTGCAGAGCCTTGAAAATATATCTCAGGTGGCGTATATTGAAAACGTAGTGTAAACCCTCAGATACATCTTAAAACTCTGTTCCTGTCTTAACCTCACATCCCTCCTCACCCCGCTGAGCCTATTAAATTAGGCCCTGGTGTTATAACACCCCCAGCTCTGGAAAATAGACTGTAAATTCTCAAGGAAAAGCCAGTCTTGCAGGTTTAAGACGATCAATGCTTTTTCTCGAGTAAAAATGTGCCTTCGTTAAATGTTTGTATTTGAAGCCGTGTTGTATGCTAGAGGAAAACGCACCATTTAAGGCTGGCTGTTGTTTTCTGAATGACTGTAATTTATGCTCAGCAGCTCAAACAAGTCAAAGCGAAATAAGAGGTCACCACTGAATCATTCCTTCAAATGTTTTGACACAGCTTTGGCTCACAATTGCACCACCACACTTTTGAGGGCCTTCAATCACATCTGTTCTTTTACTAAACCTGAGCGAAACCTTGTGCGCCTCATTCTAATTCATGTATTGATGCTCACCTGTGGATGTGATGGAGAGAAAGCTTGAAAGATATCATCTCAGAAGCACAAAAACACACATGGGTAAGTACAAAGGACAGGAGTAATGTTAGTTTGTCTGCTCTCGTTTCACTCTGGCAGCGTGTCCGACCAGGCCCGGCAGCATTAGCAGAAACATTACCTCTTTCAAAAGAATCCGCAGCGCACTTCTTCATGTATTGCTTGCCCTGATGGATGAGCGTCGTGGCTAATGCAAACCAGAACCCACAAGAAAAATAAGTCTTAATGTGGTTAGCATCCTGCATCCTCACTACCAAACAAACACAAACACGCACACGCACACAAAAGCACAGACACGCAAGCACGCGCGCACACACACACAAACCGAATGAAAATTAAAAGAGCTACATTAGCCAGAGCAGAGCACTAAGAGAGCATAAATGAATAGCATTATGAAAGGAGAATTGTCAATTGGCAGCAAAGATTAGTTGGCTTGAGCCGTTCTGTTTTGTTACAGTGGGGAGAAGAAGAAAAAAAAAAAACGTCATCATGGGAGAGGCTTTCACCAAACAGCAGTCTGAACAAAGGTCAGGTGATTTTAAATAACCAACAGGCCATTAGGACACAAAGGACCTTAATGAGAATTATTAGCATCCGCATTTGGATTAGTCATGTATATCTAATTCCCGCAGAGGAGTCTTAATCATTCATTTTCCCTTTATTTATTTATTTATAGGACCACTGTGCCTTGCATGGTATACTGTTAATTAGGTTTAAGTGTTTGAGTGATGTGTTCTGGCAGCTCTGTTCTGATCGGCTGCTCAGTTAATCTGCGCTGCGAGCGCCAGCGCAGACGTAGCGTGATGAGACATAAGAATAATTTAGCAGACTTGTGTACGACTTCATGCTGTGAGTAGATAAGATAAGATCGAGTTTACATTGATCACTTTAGATTGGATGCCCTGCAGCTCTGTCCATTTCATTATCGGTATATTGTACGTATGAAATTCCGAGCACAAATTCCTTTGTTTACAGTTTGTTGAGAGATTTGGCTGATGCATTGTGCATTTCATATTTGAATAAAAGCCCATCTGGGATTGAAGAGTGCATGCTGTTCTAGTGCACGTGATTGGGTTTATCTTATGCGCAAGGCAACAAACACTCCTGCACAATTACAATACCATCATCCTCAGGCTGAGGACTCATTCAGCAGGAAGGCCATTTCTTCATTTTGCCCCGGCTGGTGGAGAAGCCAGCAACACCCTATGTATATGACTGAGTCAGCAAATCATTTCAAGGTTATCAAGCAGACAGTGGCGGCCCTTATCTGGAGCTTCATTTCCTCTCTCTTATGGGATGTGGCAGGAAGCAGGTACCGCGCGGCAAAGCTGTTCTTTTGTGGTGCTATAACATCACTTCCCATCTGGTCAACACCTTCCCTCCACGCTGAGCTCTGTCTTGGTGGGAGTGAGGCGGGTCTAGTAAAAAAAGGGGCTTGAAAGAGGTGAGAGCCATAAAAGGAGGGAGGATAGAGGAAGGGCAGCACAGCATTTAAAGAAAACGAACGAAAGAACACATAAGAAAGGTAAAGGTAGTAATGCGAAGCCTGTTGAGTCAGAGCACAGACATTGGGGAAATCAGAAAAGCTCAGAGTCTGTTTGTGCAGTGGGGGGTTGTGTGTATGTGTGTGTGTGTGTGTGTGTGTGTGTGTGTGTGTGTGTGTGTGTGTGTGTGTGTGTGCATTTATGTTTGCTCTGCTCTTACTAGGACAAATCTACCAAACAAAGCACAACAAAACCCAAAATAAACACAGTTGTCAGTTTGCTAATTCCCAGGACACTTGTGGTACTACAAAGGTAGACACCTACTGAGATCTGTAAGCATAACATCATCAGTGGTCTGTGTCTGGGATCACTTTCAAAATTTGTGAAATTGTTCCAATTTGGTTTTCTTAATATTATGTCACTCCCGGGAGAAGAAAAAAGAAGCCTTGAAGTCAATGTGAAACACTCAGAGGACAAAACAAGCTACTACAACATCAGGTGATTCAAGTGATGTGTTTAAAAAGAAAACCACCTGAGTGTGCTCATTGAAAAACATCTCAAAACTCATTAAAGTGATATAACAAGATGTACCTACACAAAGAACCTTAAGGGATGGATTATTTGATGTTTGTCCGCTAGGGGGAGAAAAAAAAAAAAAAAAACTGTGTGCCTGTTCAGAAGACTCAAGGCAACATTGTCTCTCAACTGGAGTCAGGTTTTTGGCCAGTATTCACACTCCTTCTTACTCCAGTATTGCTAATGTTGTCTGTCTTTGTCATATGTTTGGTGACAGGCAGGTACAGTGATTTTATTTTATTTCATTTTATTTTTGCTGAAATCAGCTGCAGGGAGCATGATTAATACGAGCAGTAAGACCGTGCCATGCAGTAAATGCAAAAACAAAACAACGAGCTAAAACAGGCTAATATTTCTGCCAGTCGATGACAGAAATATGTTTGTTTGTTTGTTTGTTTTTTTGGTTTTTTTCTTTTACTGATTCAACGCCAATTAGAAGGGCTAAGAAAGCTGTTTCTTTTATTTCATTTCTAGTTATTCCAGCAAAGATGGTAAAAGTAATAAAGACAGCATCTGTTGAGCCAGAGCTGGAGAATTGTGATGTTCAGTTGTTCAGTAACTGTCGAAAAGTCAAAATATGTTCTGCCTTGACACTGTTGATAAAAACACTGGTGCAAAGTGGCAGTGAAGTGTCAAGACAAGGGGTGTTGTTGAGGCTTGCATTCATGCACACAGTGTGGTATCAGGTGTGTGTGTGTGTGTGTGTGTCTGCGTTTATTGTAATCAGTAGCTTCTGTTGTTGTGTGCCGGTGGTGTGTGTATGTGTGCAAGGTATTGCATTCATACATGTGCTTTCTCATTACGGCAGCAGGTATTTTACAATGAAATTCACTATATGTGGTGTATTAGCTTGTGTGTTAGAATGAAGGGATGGGCAGGAGAGAAGGGGAGGGGAGAGTGGGAAGAGAGAGAACGAGGGAGAGAGAGAGAGAGAGAGAGAGGGAGAGATTGTTGATGAGCTCTGAGCCAAAGACAAATCAGCACAATTTGCTTAATAAAATTAGGGACAGTTGAACTACACAAAGCCAGCCGCTAGTTGAGGGGAGGACGGCATTCAGCGCAGGACTGCAGCTCGACAGCACACGAGAACTTGACCCGAGTGTGTTGTTGCCCCTCAGCCGCACGCCTGTTGTAATAGTGGCTTTAGATCCTAGTCTGACTCCAAACCAGCCATAAGCGCTTAAGTGAGGCACCTCCTCACACCTGGCCACAGCAAACCCTCCACTGGACCCAGAAGTCTAGGCTGGGCTCAGAGTGGGGGCATGCATCAACAGACAAAGGAAGAAAGGGACTCTCCCAAAATGGAAGGGGATGAGGAAACCCCAATGTCGGCTTCTGCTGAAGCCCTGGACAGCCCCTCCTCCGAGGCTTTGGGAGCTCAGGCAGAGCAGGCCCGGGCCACCCTCACCCCCGACCCCCGCCGTGGATGTGTGTTTTTCTGTCAGCCATGGTGTCTGCTCCTCACACTGACACTGCTCCTGCTTTCTCTTCTCGGCAGCTGGGCTGTGGTCCACCTCACCCTGGGGACCAACGGAGGGTCACCTTTTCGGGTGTCGGCCAGCTACGATCAACGGATTCCAAAGGATGACACAGCCACCATTGAGCCCCACTTCACCACCAATTGCACCATGGGTAAGTTGGCAGTGCCATGTCATTCCTCTCAGAAAAGACTGTGGGGTAATGGTGATTTGTATGTGTGGTTATATGGGTGAATATTGCTGTTTTTGGCAAATGTTTTGTATGAATTTGGGGAAGATGAAAAAGACGTAATGATCAGTTACATCTGTGAAAAGTTCTTTAAATTAACCTACAATGAAGAATATTAGTTAGGGCAAAAGATCAAATATTAAGTTGTCCAAACAGCTCGGTAAACGTCCTGGGATCGTTCTTGTGTTTACAGCTGTTCTCTCTGTGTTTCCTGCCACGGTTTGCGTAATATATGTCGGGACTTAATGTGTCTCACATGTCTGCAGAGTGGCCAAGTTCCCCGAAGCAGCACAAACATGTCAAACTGGAAATTGCACAGCTACGTTCTGTGATTTTTTAACTTCATTACACCATGTTGTGCAATGAAATGCCTAGACGGCTGGAGACTCAAATAATATCCTTCTCTGTCAACCTCGAAAGCTCCTGAAATTGGATTAATAAAACTGATTCAATTTCCTCCGAGCTACATGCAGAAGCACAGCAACTCTTGCTTAAACATTTCAAGTGTGCATTACTGAGGAAATATGTATGAAATCCTCATTTCCTCTCACAGACAGATGTTCGGTAGGCAGGAAGACCTGACTTTCAGACCACGCAGGCAACGTTTTGATTCAACTTTTTGTGTATGAACGTGTCTTGATACATGTTATCCTTTGAGCTGCAACATGTGGAAAATAGGCATGGCTTTACAAAAATTACCCAACTTGTTTACCAGACCATGTTAGAGTCTGCTCACACAAAAAGGAATGAACAAGCACAGGATGACCAGGAGTAATGCTCCGCCAGGAGCTGCTTATCATGAACTAAATGAAATCTGGCAGCAGTGCTCAAAAGAGATCACTGCCTTCATGTAATGCTGCTAATATGTTGGGGTTTTTTTTCTGCAACTACATTTTCAATAATGTATTATTCTAACACAAACAGGCTCATTCTGGTATTAGCACACTTCTCCGTTTATTCACATGTCTACTTACTTTTTCACACCACTTGTTCTTCAGATCTTTAGTAAAGGTGCTGATTTTTTTCAGTGTAAAACATGTGAGAGCCCTCCTAGTTTGCAATTTGTGTCCGATTTATTGTTGCTCTAGAAATGCTCTTTAGAGGCACTTTTTTTTTTTAACATTAATATACTTTATTTAATTAGAGTGGTCCCACTGAGGTTACAAAATCTCTCTTTAACAGAGCCCTGGCTGAGACAGCAGCATAACAGTGGTTCAAACAATATACCATCAAACCTTTTGCTTAAATTCTAAATCCCATAATTAGCTGTAAATCTGTCTCCAAGTGGTTTCAGGCTGCAGGGGATACTGTACTGTACTGTGTTGTGTCTATACTATACGAAACATGCTGAATGAACTATAAAACCGGTCTTTAATATTCAAAAGCAGCCGTGGTCCAAAAACCAAACCAACAAAACCAGAGGTGCCAGATTTTTAGACTTATGAGGATTGCTGTGGAAATCCACACCCTCTTCTAATTAGTCATCATTTATTAATTGTGGTCTCATAAAAACTGTTCTGGTCGTTTTTAAAAAATGAATCCACTCTAAAAGGTTGGCTTAGTTCGTTTTCCTTTCTCGTCTTCCTCTCAGAGGCCACCTGGGTATATTTCATCTTCCTCTCCCTTCCGATTGTTATTAACTTGAGTTGCCCTGATTTTATTGGCCAGAGGTTTTGGATGGAACACTTGGCCGACAGATGGAGCAGCATTGTCCATAACATCCACTTCAGTCCAGTTTCTTGTTATGCTACAAACCAAAAGCTATCCGAGTGGGCTTTGTACAGAAACGTACAAAGCATCTTAAAAAAGGTGATCATTCCCCAAGGCCTTTTTGTGAATTCAGAGAGATGCTCACAATCCAGCAAATTTAATCTCCTCCACTTGTATAGAGGCAGAGTCTCTCTGAGTGCTGCAACAAAGAAATGCTCCGTCAATATTTAACTCCGGATGAATGAGTTACATCGTTCTACAGGAAAGATTTGTCGAGCTCTAATTCCCTCCAAATTCGGTTCAAGCCGGCTGTTTGGACTTGAGGTCAGGTCAGAGCAGTTAGTCACAGGGAACAATTCATCATTTGGTGCAGCTGAGTTCCTCACAGCTGGCTGGCACTGGCAGCCTGATAACACACTGGCAACACCTGACTCCCTCATTACATTATCTGGATTATCAAATATGTAAATGCATGTGTGAGTGACAGAGCGACAAAGAGGAAGAAGGAGATAATGAGAGAGACAAGAAGAGGAAGAGAAACTGAAATAGAGCTCACATGCAAAAACCAATTTCATATTTATTATCGTTAACCTGATCAGTGTATGGCTTAATTTAATGCCTGCGGTGACCTTGACTATCCTGATCTTTGAAGTGAGAACTGAGAGAATGGTCCTCATGACTCTGAACCCTTTTGACTTGCAGTCATTCTCAAAACAAATCAATATGCATCCCACTGAGGTATCAGTGATTCTCCCTTGATTCTTTGTCTACCCGTCCATGATTTGTTCATGCAAATCCGGCCGCGGCTGAACAGTGTCTAATTGTTCTCGGCTCTGGGTTCACCGTGTTCCTCCTGCCATGGCGCACGTAAGCTGCGGCCAGTAAAGAGACAAAGCACGCAGACGTTCCCTCCGCCGGCACCACCTGGGTCCACAGCACAACACCCACTACAACACATCCCACTCCCAAACTAAGCCCTAATCCGTCTCGGCACGCTCATCATGTGGCCTGGGTGCATTTTGTGGTGTTCTCAACCTCCCCCACTTTCCCCTCCAGCACCTGTCACAAACCTGGGCTCGAATTACCTTCCTACCTACCTAGCACAGAACATGAAGCCAGGGTGCCTGATTAAGCCTCTCATACACAGTCCCTGGCAAAGATAGCTGCTTGCTTTTTCTTTTCTTTTTTTTTCTTTTTTTTGTCTCAGGCCCCTGCACTTAAAGGTAGCTAATTATTGCTATTAATGACCTGCATTGTAAGCCATTTTGGGGTGAGTAGTGCAAAGCCTGATCCAAACCTCTTTTTTTTTTTCTTTTTTTCTAATGTGTGTCAAATTTGGTCCCGATGGTGGAAGCCTGTGGGCACAAAGTGTTCATTATTTCTTTACAACATGGTTTCATAACCGTTTCCTGCAGACTTGGAGGAAAGCATGATTCATTCATTCTCAATTCTCAGTCAATGAGATAAAACAAAAAACATGCTAATGATCAATTTTATTTTCAACCTCTTGTACTTTTTAGTCTTTTGAGCGCACCTGCTACAGTTATAATAGAAACAGTCAGATTCATACTATTACAGTCATAAATGTAGCTCATCAGCTCTCCGTGTGATCTTTTGAATCTGAATTGGAAAATTAACAATGTCCACTTCCTCCCTCTTAGTTGTTTTCCTGAGCAAAAAGGCGGTGATTACTCAAGCCAGTGAAGTGCGAGGAGATATAGTCAATACAGGATAAATAAATGGAGCGGTGTCTGACTTCTTTCTCCATACCCTTCCACTTTAATTAACTCATCAGTCACAGGGCCAACAAGCAATCCAATTTGTTCCCCCTAAAGTGACTTGTGTGGTTATATGCCTATCTCTGGAGCTCATCCTCATCCCGACAGGAAGTTAGAATCCCGCCTTCTTCTAGCAGTTCTCTGATGGTCATGGCATAGCTGTGCAGAGGACGTAATTATTCAAGCCAGCAAACCTGTCAGTGACACTCTTAACCTCCTACAGTCTCTCATCCTAGAAGTAAACAGAGCCTACTGTGATGACAGACAAGCTCATTACCAGATTGTGTCAATAGCAGATTTGACTTTGCCTCTGTCATAGTGCTGCGGCAAGCCAGGTCACATTTGCCTTCACACTTATAACAATGTTTGTCCACTGAAGAGCGTGTTCATATTTGTGCACATGTATTACCCTGCAAACTGTCACAATTCATTTTTCCAATCGGCCGTGTAGCTGAGACAAGGCAGCGGTGAACCCCTGTGGGAATTTGAACCAGTGACCTTCCCTTCCCTGGCCCATTTCCCTAACCATTACACCTTGCTGCTGCAGGCCCTTAATGGAGCGTTACGGTGAGTCTATGCTTTGCGATTAGGTACACTTGCAGCGTGAGGGTGTCCCCAGGCCCATCAATCACACCCGGCCCTGTGGAGGCAATGAGGGAAATGGGTTTGGAGAAAGCTGGTGGAGTGTACATAGTGTAAGACATGTGGATGGATGGGTGATGGGGGTTTTTGTGGAGGAAAAAAAAATCCATTCACTGTCATAGCGGGGTACTGACGCTCGCCCCTTAAACATGCAGAACATCTCCAGCATAAGCCTTTAATTGAGTTTTCAATTTCACTTTGACTGCTGGAATGAAATAAACTCATCCCTGGAGTTTTTGTTATTGGGTAACAAGCACAGGCAGATAATAAATATATATACTCAAAAATAAAAACCCCATACTGTCACAGCAGTGTGAGAGTGTGTTTCTGAGATCAAAAGAGTGTCAAAATTGCAGAAAATGTATCAGGGTTGAGGGATGTCATACAGCGACACAGTGGCCCATAAGGATGAGTAATAGAATGTAACTGATTTCACTGTATCCCATCAGTCTTATAAAGACTCATCAGCTCCACCTGCGCTCATCAATCCACAGATGCGCACGTGTGCAGACTGAATAATGTCACGCAGGTGTGCAAAATAATTCAAGCATTTTGAGCGAGCAAGTGTGATTTTCTTCTGCCACACAGAAACACATCTGTACACAGGTCTTCTGCTGAGTCAGTCCTGTTAATGATATTCTACTTGTAAATCTTTAGGTTTCATGATCAAACTTATAAAGTAAACTTCTGCTCTAATTAATATTACCATTTAGTCTTAGAGGCCTCTGGCTTAAGACACTCAAAGCTTTCATGTCTAAGTTGCACCAGGCAACTATGTGTTCAGTCCACAGCTACTAATGGGGGTGAAATTGTATCATATCCCCTTTTTTTCTAATTAATATTAAAATACATATCTTTTCATGTTTCTTACTGTTTAGATTTCTGCGAGACGGCCACATTTGGAATGAAACACTCAAAAACATAGTGAAGGTTTTACTAACAGAGGGCATTTAGCAGTTATTTTTTCCATATTGAAAATCAGGAAAAGAAGTTTCTTTTCCTCTTATGATCATTGGCTTTTTAAGATTTTGTAATTTTGTTTTAAATGTACTGTCTATGGACTGTTGCAGAGCTGTCATAGTTTGAGAGCTATGTATGCTGCTATTCCCACATTGGGTACGACGAATCGGACTTGCCTTTACTGTAAAGATGAGGATTCACCTAAAATCTCTTGGATTTGAAAGTGTTGTTTGCTGTCTTTACTGCCGGTTTGTGGTCGGTAAACTGTTCTTTACACTTTCTGGAAGCATGGAGCACTATTCTGTGGTAAAGCTGATGTCTTCTGTCTTACCACGCAGAGCTGATATTGAGCTGTTTACTGATCAGTGAGGGAACGTGGTCTGACCTGTTACGAGCACTCTGCTTGGTGCTGAAGTCAAGTTACTGCAAACAGAGCCGGTGTGTGCTGCTATGTAACTGTTTGCACATTGTTATTAAGTGTTCATTGGAGTCGAATGCTCTGAAAGACCTGCTGGATTGAGCTGTATGGCTGATAATGTTTGCCTTGGGTTTGCAGCAGCATGTAGAAGCCCATATGTATTATTCTTAAAAGTACCATAAATGGTGGAGATTGTGTTTTCCTCTCAAATAACTTAAATTCAAAAATGCTTCATAGGTAAGAGAAATCATGCAGGCATACGTTTGTTCACATCATCAATTGATTACACTGTAAAGATGATGATAAAGAGAGGTCTGAAAGGAGACCTCTGTTCCCCATGTACCTTTGTATCAGCTTACCCCTTTTAGATAACCGAGTCTGATCAAATGTGTGTTCAACATTTGCACATCAAATATTATTTCTACCAACGGAATGAAGTTCACCTTCACTAACTGCTTCGCTTTTTTTGAAGTTCCCATGGTTGCAGAAGTTAAAATAAAAAGGGGTCACAGTGCAGCCAGGAGCGCCTTCAGTAAATCACATCACGTAGTGTTCCCTGAAACAGAAAGGTGGATAAATCTCTGTTGCAATTCAGCATGTGCCTTTCAAACAGAGGTGTAATTTATTTATTCAACATCTGCACCTTCTTGGTGTGAGGTAGCTTTTGTGTGACATGTGACATGTGCTCATACGAATTTTCATGAAAACATTTTTATAAACCGTGACGCTGGCAAGGTCAGTGTCAGAGCAGATACAGATCAGCTACACTGAATTAATGCACCACTTTCACTGCGCTAAAATGAATTTGTGAAAAAAATTTTTAAAAAAACAGCCGAGTCTTGAAAAAATAAACTGTCTTGTTTGAGTCAATGGAAGAGACCCAGTTACGTGGTGATTGTTTTACCGACTACCCGTTCCACTAATTAATAGAAATTTGAATGATTTGTTGAGCATGTAATGTAACAATGCAAACAAATATACTGAAAAAAAAATTAGCTCAGGTCTTTAGAGGATTGCCATCTCTGGGTCGGCCATGTTTTCTGCATTTCTCCATAACCTGTTTTCATCCAGTATTTGTTTCCGTGTTATTAACTTCACTGTAGATTGCGCTGTCTGCCTGCAGGCTAGGATTTGAATAGCAGAACTAAAAGAGGCATTTTTGATCACAAGAAACTTATTGCATCTCATTTTCATAAGTACATTAAGATAAGTTAAAAGGAGGCACTCAGCGATTCATCTACCTGCCAAGTTTACTTTTTTTTCCTCCTCTTCTTTTGGTTGCGGTGAGGGTTCTGTGGCTGTGTTCATTGCTCAGAATACTTTGGGGTCCCTTGAAAACTTGCTGGAGGTCACTCATTGTTAGTCCGGAGAGGATGCACAATGACAAAAAAAAAAAAAGTGACAACTAAAAAAACAAAAAACACAGCTCATCAATTAACTGAAGACACAACCTGCCGAGAACAAGCCCTATCTGCCGCTCTAAGCTTCATCACATTCTACCTCTAATCTCTCACCTTAGGCCCTTCCGCGAGCAGCATCCCCTCAACACAAACTTGGTTTCTGTCGCAGGCACCTTTCCAAGGCAATCTACACAGGCAGTTTCGTTTTAAGATATTGAGCAAGTGTTAAATGGCCCAGGGCACCGAGTAGAGTGTTTCAAGCATACGTATGCCAAATGGAACAGATGTCTAAATCAACCCTGACCTGGCAGGGAGGCGGAAATTTCTGGATGTTATGGACTTAAGCATCATTGAAGAAAAGTCAGTCATTTAGATTTAGCATTGCTAAATCTCATTTCACTCTGTAGAGGGGACATTTGCATGTGGAACGCTGGCATGAGATACTTGTTCGGGCCAGTGAGTCAACTCTATCCATTTCATTTTGTCTGTGTTGTGCACTACAATTATGATGCAGCTACAGTAGGGTTATAATGTCTGTGAATTTGTTGTATCAGAAGCCTATTAGAGATATATTTCATGTTCACTGTTAGGAGGTCTAAAGAGGACTCGCTAAACTATTCTATGAACGGAATTTTGGACATAACCAAACGCCTGCTGAAGTGTTCTATGAATCGGTGATTTCAGAAAAACCCTTGTAATTTTTTGGCCATGGACCAGCAAAAAAAAAAATCATACTTATTATGTCCTCTGAGATGAAGAAATGAATCATATATCTGCAGTTCTTCATGTGTTAATCTTAAATAAACGTAGTGCAGTGAGCCGATTTCTTGTTTGGAATGGATCCAAGCTTTGATAACTCCACTGAATCAAACCAAAAGACTATGGAACATCAAGAATAAGTTATCACTTTTGAATCAAAGCCCACTGATATAATGCGCATGGTGTTAACAAAAACAGGCTGCAATCTCACCACTCTGTCCAGGAGACGGACGCTTTGATCTCAACGCGCTTCGTGTACTCTGTCAGTAACAATGTTTACTCGTAATGCCTCATAAACGAGTCGGTTCAGTCATGCAGGAAGTGGTGAGGTGAGGAAAACCAGCATGTGACGCTTTGTGATTCATGAGTGAAATACAAAGAAATGATAATGTCTCTCCTATATTCAAGTAAATGAGCAAACAATGTGTGCTTAGAAGCAGCAAAAAAGAATCTTTCCCACCAGTCCCGACTTGGTCCAGACTTAGTATCAATTGTACTATTATAATTGTTTGTTGTTGTTGTGTTTCTGTTGCAGTTATTTTAAAATTGATTGGTCGGTCCAAATGATATGTCATTTTAGCTTCGGTCAGCCATGTCCAAACTATTCCACAGAGGGCCGATGTGGCTGCAGGTTTTCTTTTCAACCAAGCAGCAGCACACCAGACCTGACTCATTTAATCAACTGA